>NC_141596.1:6276594-6551756 GCF_047967505.1 Dipteris shenzhenensis | reverse complement strand
TAGAGAAATAGGAAGAAAGAGAAAGAGAGGGAGAGAGAGATGGGGAGATAGTGAGAGGGGAGAGAGAAAGAGGGTGTGAGGGAGCAAGAGAGAGATGGAGAGGGAGGGAGAGAGAGAGAGAGAGAGAGAGAGAGAGAGAGAGAGGGAGAGGATTTGTCGATAAATTTTGTTTATTTTTTGGTTGATTTGTATTGAAAAGTAGAATTTTCTCTTCGAATTATGGAGTTGTTTTTTAGTGTTTTTAAATTAAATTTAAGAGAGAGGCATTTTGGTCATAATTTTGTCGTTTTTGCATTGTAGTGTTGTTACTTTTCATGCTTTTTTGTTTTTTATTCTCTAGTCCGAAATCATGTTCTAGTAATAAGCATGTCTACATCGTTTTCCATGAAGAATGTAGATGTTAGAAGCTCAAAGTCTTTTTAGAAACCATCAAGCTTGTTGTACTAGCTTTTGTTTTTTTCAACTTGAGATATTCTCTCCATGATATCATAATATTTTGACATTGTTTATGTCTTTTGTAGGTATCATGTTGAACAAACAAACTTTCAGAGGAATCCATGTCTTTGGAAAAAGTGCCAAGGATCCAAGTCTTGAGGTGCAACAACTTCAACAGATTTATGATGTTCTTGCTCTGTTTGATGAAGGTTCATTGCAAATTCAAAGATTATGGGACATAGCGGAAGTACACAATAACATTGGTTCAAAATGGACCATCAAAGTTGACACTGATACAGAAGAGATGACTCTATTGCTTCCAAAGACACTTCCCACTGGAAGATCAATTTTTAAGCCAATAATAAAGATTAAAGATATCACAAGAAGTGAGTCCAACGAGGAATGTGTTGAAATGCTTGGGATTGATAACAATAAGAAACCTATTGTTTGTATTGTTATGGAAGAGAAGTTCTCTTTGAAAGCTGTTACTCCGCCTACTATAGCAGAACAATCAAAACAAATCAAAGAGGAAGGGAAGGTTAGTTACTATCCATAAGTATTTTCTAATTTTCTTTGTTTATGTAATTTCTTTTGAATACTATGAGAGATTCAATTTTGTTTTGTGTGTCCAGGATCTTATTTATCACTTGACAAATCAAATTGTGGAGGTTGATGAAATAATCGAGAAGATGGAGGTATCAACTTCCAATAGTGATTCTGAGGAGCATACAGAGGAGGGTTATTGTTGACTCTGTGCCAACATGGACTTCTACATGTAGAAAGAGAATGTGTTACAACTTTGTGTTACAACTTCTACATACGACTTCTACATGTAGAAAGAGAATGTGTTACAACTTTGTGTTACAACTTCTACATACGACTTCTACATGTAGAAAGAGAATGTGTTACAACTTCTACATGTAGAAAGAGAATGTGTTACAACTTTGTGTTACAACTTCTACATACGACTTCTACATGTAGAAAGAGAATGTGTTACAACTTCTACATACGACTTCTACATGTAGAGAGAGAATGTGTTACAATTCCTACATGCAGAGAGAGAAGCTCTCCAACTTGTATAAATATCCCATAATGGAATGAATCCCACACTCTTTGGGGCATTGTGTTGAGTCTACTTTGGTATTCCAAGCATTTGTCTCAAGTGTCCATGCTTCTTTGCACTCCACGTCCAAAAGCATGTCCTGACCTTGCAACTCCTCCTCCCCTCACCTCCAACCTTGCAACCCATCCTATCCCTCTCCCTCCTCCCTCCTCCTCCTTCCTCCTTCTCCTCCCTCCTCCTCCTCTTCCTCCCTCCTCCTCCTCCTCCTCTCTCCTCCTCCTCCCTCCTCTCTCTTCTTTCCCCCATGCTCTTACACCTTCTTCCTCTCCCACATCTATGTTCCCCCTAAACCCTTTGTTCCTCAACCCTTAAACTCCATGATCTACAAGGGAGACGAGTTCTCCACCATGTACTCTACCCTGAACCTTGGATTCTCCTTCTAACCCTGGACTCCTTTTGAACCTTGGAACCTCCTTCTAACCCTGGACTCCTTCTAAACCCTGGAACTCCTTCTAAACCCTAGAACCTCCTTCTAACCCTGGAACCTCCTTTTGAACCCTGGAACCTCCTTCTAACCCTGGAACCTCCTTCTAACCCTTAAACTCCTCCTAAACCCTACAACCCCCAATGAAGGTGAAAGCCTTCATTACCTCAACCATGATGATTCATGTTCCCTTTACACATGCATGCACTATGTCCGCTTACCACACTTAAGCCTACATCTCTCATCGGAACACGACTCGAGGTCCTAAGCTACACGTATACTGCAATCGACAACTCTAATATATCTGTAGGTGACAAAAAGCCTCGAAACCGTGCATACTGAGAAAACCCAGCTCTTCCTATGAAAGCAGTAGGAAAGAGCCAACATTTGGCACCATTGCCGGGGAGATTAGCATCTCAAGTAAGAGTAAACATACGCAGGTATGTGTAGAAAAACAAACTACTTTGAACTTTTACGAAAATAACACTCAAGGGCAAGGAGAGTAAAATTTTTCCCAATTCTAGCCAAACATATCAACCCCAAGCATCAACCTTGGGTTACTACCTTAAGAAATTTTCTTTATTTCTTGAATAGAAGCCACTTGATTGACAATTAGGTTAGGTAGTGAACACGAATGCATAGAGCTTGCAATTTCAATCATTTCACCTTTTTTGCAGAAGAGCAAACCGAGCTATCCATAACAAGTTACGGCTCGGGAAAAGTTTAGGGTTTAGCCCTAAACCTAAACTCATTTCCTATAAAAACCCACTCCACCCCCTCATTCTCATCTTTCACATTGTGCCTCCATCCTCCTCTTCATTCTGAGCCCTACGCAAGACACTCCTCCCTCTCCATCGACCACCACCTTACTCCCATCCTCACATTGTAAGTGACTTCGAGCCCATCTCGTAGCGATAACCTAGCCATCCACCCACCGTCCACTGTTCTTCAACAATCCCGTGACATCGAGAAAGACTTGGAGAGCATTTAGGTGACCACCTCTCCCTCCCTTTCAATTTCCGTCTGTCAAGTTTTTTATTTCTTCTCTCTTTTTTTCCCCCTCCCCCCTCCCCCCCTCCATCTCCACCTCCCCCCTCCTCCCTCCATCTCCACCACCCCCTCCCCCCTTCTCCCTCCATCTCCACCACCCCCTCCCCCCTCCATCTCCATCTCCATCTCCCCTCCCCCCGTCCCCCCTCCATCTCCATCTCCACCACCGCCTCTCCCTCCCCCCCTCCATCTCCACCACCCCCCTCCCCCCTGAATCTCCACCATCTCCTCCCCCTCCCCCTCCCCCCTCCATTTCCACCACCCCTCCCCCTTCCCCCTCCATCTCCACCACCACCTCCCCCTCCATCTCCACCACCCCCTTCCCCCCCATTTCCACCAACCCCCTTCCCCCTCCCCCCTCCATTTCCACCACCCCCTCCCCCCTCCATCTCCACCACCCCCCCTCCCTCTTTCCCTCCCCCTTTCTCTCTCTCTCTCTCTTTTCCCTCCCATTTCCACCACCCCCTTCCCCTCCCCCCTCCCCCCCTCCATCTCCACCACCCCCTCCCCCCTCTTCCCTCCATCTCCACCATGCCCTCACCCCCTCCCCCCTTCTCCCTCCATCTCCACCACCCCCTCCCCCCCCCCTCCATCTCCATCTCCCCTTCCCCCCCTCCCCCCTTCCCCTGCCCCCCTCCATCTCCACCACCCCTCCCCCCTTCTCCCTCCATCTCCACCACCCCTTCCCCCTCCCCCACCCCCCCTCCATCTCCATCTCCCCCTCCCCCCTTCCCCCCTTCCCCTCCCCCCCTCCCCCTCCACCACCCCCCTCCACCACCACCCCCTCCCCCTTTCTCTCTTTCTCCCTCTCTTTCCCTCCCCCTCTCCCTCTTTCTCTCTCTTTCTCCCTCTCTTTCCCTCCCCCCTCTCTCTTTCTCTCTCTTTCTACCTCTTTTCCCTCCCCCTCTCTCTTTCTTTCTCTCTTTTTCTATCTCTCCATCCCTCCCCTTTCTCTCTCTCTCTCTCTCTCTCTCTCTCTCTCTCTCTCTCTCTCTCTCTCTCTCCCTCCCCCTCCCTCTTCTCTCTCTTCCTCTTCTCTGTCTCTCTCTCTTTCCATCTTCCTCTCTCTTTCTTTTTCTCTCACTCTCTTTCTCTCTCTCTCTCTCTCTCTCTCTTTCTCTCTCTCTCTCTCTTTCCCTCCCCCTTTCTCTCTCTTACACTCTCACTCTCTCACTCTCTTCTCTATTTCTCTCTCTCACTCTTTCTCTCTCTCTCTCTCTCTCTCTCTCTCTTTTCTTCTCTCTCTCACTCTCTCTCTCACTCTCTCTCTCTTTCTCTCTCTCCCTCTCTCTCTCTCTCTCTAGCCCCCCTCATTGGCCGCTCCCTAACCTACCTAGCCTAGCATCTAAGCAAGGGCCTTAAGGCCCTTGCTACCCAAGGGCAGCGCCCGCACGCAGCGCCAGCCCCTAAGCGACGCGTCGGTAGCACCTCGCCCCGCCAGCGACAGCGCTCACCCAACGCTCCCCGCTCATGCGCCTCCCTTGGCATGCCTCCGCCTGCGGCGTGCCTGCTGGCGCCCCTCCGCCAATGCTCTCTGCCCGCAGCGCTCCTCCCCTGCCCTCCGCCCTCTACCTCCCGCCCACCTCCCTCACTCCCCACTCCACACTCTCCTCCCCTCCACCTCCCTCACCCGCCCCTCCACCCTCCCCTCCCTCCACCTCCCTCCCCTCCCCTCTGTTTGAAAAAACACCCCCCCCCCCCCCGGCCGCCGCCGTCAGGAAGCCCCCCACAGGAGTCACAAAAAAAAAAAGCTAACCTAAAGCTAACCCTAGGTTTAAGTTAACCTTAGTTAGGTTAGTTTTAGCTACAGTTAGGTTAAGTTAGTTAAACTAGGCTAGGTTAGGTTAATTTTAACCTAGGTTAGTATTAACTTGGGTTCGGTTAGTATTAACCTACGTTAGGTAAGTTTTTACCTTAGGTAGGTTAGTTTAACTGTTGGTTAGTTACCCTAACTAGGTTAGTTGAACTAACTGTGGTCAGTTTAACCCTAACTAGGTTAGGGTAGCCTAACTGATTAGGCATCTAATTAGACAAATAGGATAGTTAACCTAAATAGATTAACTTGGTTCAAACCCCTCAGTTGGGACACCCCCCCCACAAAGCAAATTTGACCCCTACTTTAACCCCTCGTAACTCATCCGTTTGAACCCAGATTTCACACACGGAAACACCATGCTATGGGGTATTTTTCCAGCCCATTGCACACCATTTCGGCATCCCTAGCACTCGCTCATTTGCGCCCCCGTGTGGGCCTTGTTTCGCACAAATTTGCTCATATTTTCACGCCGTGACCTCCGATTAACGATCCATCTGCACCGGCACATTTTCCTACACACATAGGACAATCTTAGGCACATTATTAACATGATAGTCCCTACACAAACTAACACCACTCTAATGCTCCTAACAAAGCTACATCCACACCCGCACTTGTGGCAGAGACACCTTTGCAAATTTTGCCCAATCTGCATGCAGCTACGTTTCAACCAATGCCTTCAACTCCAACACTCGCCACATCCGCATATAACTCTGCTACAACAACCGCTCCCGCCAATCCTCTACCTCAGATCCCCCCCTGAGATTCAACCACTCCCTTTAACTCCTCCAGACCCAACATGGCTGGACGCCATCATGACAATCATGGGGATATCGACCTCGATGCCGAGGCTGACAATTTCTTCAATCGAAGAAATAACAACAATCAAGGCCGATGCCCCTTGGGAAAACTGGAACTTCCCAAATATAATGGTTGGGGAGATCCAGCCCGATTCCTCTAACATTTTGATGCCGCATGCCGCGTAGGTGGAGATCAATCCCATGAAACCAAGGTGGCTTGGTTTCCCATGGCCTTAACTGATGAAGCGTTTGAATGGTACCTAGACCTTCTCATGGAAGAACGCGCCACATGGGACCTACTTCAAACAGAATTCAAACGATGCTTTCAAACAGAGAGGCTACAAGATGATCTCGCTCTCCAACTAAGCAAGCTCGAACAAGGCTGGCGAGAGGATGTACACACGTACCTGGGTAAGATGAAGAGATTAATCACCAAATGTGACCCACGCCCAGATGCAAAGTACCTCACGGCATGGTTCATAGCAGGTCTAAGAAGAAAATTCGAAAGGATATGAAATAGATAAGTAGCTATGAAACGTTCAGTGCTGCTCATGCGGCAGCCATTGACATCGAGGATGGCATGATCGACTCAAACACTAGCAGTGATGACGGTAGATCTAATACACGAGATAAGCACTCGAAAAAGGATAAATCAAAGGACATTGCTGAAACATCAAATGAAGATCGCCTAGAGGCCATGACCATGAAGCTGAAAGAAGACATGATGTAGGGCCATGGAACAAAAACTTCACTTGTCTTAGCCACCAACTCAGACATATCCACGGTGAGAAAATGTCTAGTGTCCACATTGCATGGCCAATCATACAGCAAATGAGTGTCCGGTCCTAAGAGCTAGGATCACTGCACAAGCAAATCCACCACCAAGGTTGTGGTGCCATATCTGCGTCGTCGTCGGCCATGATGAGAACAGTTGCATCCTCAACATGCGCAACAACCCGCCTCGACCTCAACAATACCAAGTGGCACCCATACCAATGTATAGGAAATTGGCACTTGCACAAGCGCCCCCAGCTCCAAGGCTAAATCCTATACCCGTTCGGACACAAGTCCCACAACTACTCAGGAATCCAAATCCACGACCATACCCAAGAGCACCAAATCTAGCTCCTCAAGCAGTTCCAATACATCAATTACAAGCTGAGGAAGTAGACTCGCCATTTGAGTATGAAGCAGAGCACCCAGTGTACTATGTAGAAGGTGCAGAGGGTCTAATACTAGTTTATGCAAATCAAGTACGAGCCAATACATTTCGAGCACCAATCAAGTGCTACGGTTGTGGCGAAAATCACCGGATCGCAGAGTGCCCTCATCATGGTAGCCCCGCTACTTTCCAACCACTCTACAAAGATTATGGCATAGGACATGCCTGTATGGATTGTCCCATGAAAAATAAGATCCCAGAACAAACACAGGTTAAGCCTGACATCCCAATTGGCATCATTAGGGTGGACCATCAAAGTCTGGATCCGGCAAGTGTAAAATCACAACCTGTAAATGTAATTACACGCCAACAGAAAGAGACCACCAAGGACCCTAACATTCCAATCCAACCAAAGAGGCTTCTTAAAAAGAAAGCACAAGTGCCTCCACTTCCACCAAGCAATGAGCAGCCGAGCTCATCCACATCAACTCCCGAGCCTCAAATAAAAGAAGCTCCATATCCAAATGCAGAGGTGGAGAAGGCTCGTTTTCAAGCACTTCAACAATGGGTACAAAATGAACAAGCTCAATTTGAGGCTAAGAAACAAGCTCAAGACCCAATCCATGACTTGGCCCCACAAAGTATTAATACTGTACTCGAGCCTTTGTTCCAACAACAGACTCTAGAGCATAATGTACCGCCACGTGAACTTGAAGGAGCCGCACTCTCTAGCATCCTGAGTTGCCCTGTGTCAATTCCCATCGGAATCCTCTTACGGAATTGTCCCAATCTCTGGGAGAGTTTCAAAGGATGGATTGAACTCGCAAATGCGCCTCCACCTATGAACGACATTGAAGATATCCCTGTGCGGATGGGTGAGAGAGATGACATACGCAACATTACTATGCCTTTGATCCACAAGGCATATAATGAAGTCCAAGCCATAGTGGATGGTGGAGCAGGTGTAAATGTCCTATCAAAGGAGCTCTACAAAGAATGGGGTCTCCCACCGATGCAAAAGGCTAATTTCAACATACACCTTGTCGATGATTCACACGCTAAACCCTTGGGGATAGTGAATGGCGTGTCTACAAAGATTGCAGGAGTCCACTTTTCCCTTCAATTCACAATCTTGGATCTCCCTAAAAAATCCTATCAAATCTTACTGGGACGTCCTTGGTTATGGGAAGCATCAGTCCTCCATGACTGGGGAATTGATAGACTGACAATCCAGAATCAAGACACTGTAGTTAGGGTGAATGTGGGGATAGGAGCTATTAATAGAGCGTTGGATGACACATCTTCAACAACAATCTCAAGCAAATCAGCTCCCTTGCAACAGCATGCCATAGCAGGTGACTCACAAAGCAATGTCAATAACTGGATACAAACATTGGCAACCATCGACAACTGCCATTCATCAGACCCCAACTTCTCACAGATCGATGCTAAGGTGCAACAAGTAGATCCTCCACTCCAACATGTTGGGGTAAAGGGCAGTGTGCCCACCCACTTGTACAGTGCCCATGTATACTCATATATATATGAAAGAGGAATAAGCTGGAGTAGCTTTTGCACCACCACTTTTTGGTGTCTCCCTATCCCTTTGTGTGTGCTCTCCTCTCCCACAACTGGTATCAGAGCCCATGGCGTTCGATCTACGAGGAGCTCTCTGAGCTTAGCAATGGAGCTGTCGGGAGGCTGATGGCCGTAGAGCACGGGCATGGAAGGAGCTATTTGTTAGGAGTGGTGGCTATGGCGATGGTGGAGCTCGTGGAGCTCGTTCGTCATGGTAGAGAAGCATTGACATTGAAGATGCTATGAAGGCGTTGAAGGTGCACTGTGGGTTGAGCCGGGAGTCTTGCGTTAGGTGCTCGTTGTAGTTCCATCAATGGAGCTACTGTTGCATAGAGGCCGGCTTAGGAATCGTCATGGCGGCCGCTTTCTTGCAGCTCGTTGGAGAAGCTGAAGCCTTGGTTGCTACTCTAGGCATGTTTGCTACTGCAAACTCCTTTGAGATCGACTGAGTCGCATGGGCGCTTGTTTGAAGTTTGAGGCGCTGAAGTGTCTCAGTGGCTGGGAGCCTAACTATTGTGTTGTGACTTAGAGAGGCACTCTTATTGCTTGTTCTGTTTGGATCATGGGACTTCGCTTGGCTTGTGAGCCCATTCGTGGCGATTGTGAGTCATGGTTGCTTTCAGGGTGCCAAAAATGAGATGGCGTTGGACGATGCAAGCTACATGGAGAGAAGAGTTGACGATGCCGAGGAGCCATTGTAGAGCTGTTTGCTCTATTGAGTCACCATCTTGAACGTGGCTGGGCCGAGAGGGCACTTGGAGCATGTATTCCTGTGGAGGCTTCACATTGATGAAGCTGGAGCTGCCTCAGTTTTTGGAGATGTTCCAGTCTTGGCATAGTTCTTTGCCATTGTCTCTAGCTCATCTGGGAGCTGTTGGGGAGCCTCTGGATTGCATGTTTGATGCAGTTGAATGCTTGGGAGATAGCCGGTGTTGCATTTGAGGTCTTGGAGCTGAGCATTGGCTGATTTTGGTCTCTTTGCGGGACATTTTGCAGAAGTACGCCTTGTGGACATTGTGTGGGATATGTGCTTGTGCACTATGCAGCTTCTTTTGGTTGCAGTTGAGCTTTGTTAGCTCGTGTTTTCCTGTGCATTTGGGTCCTTGTACGGACATACTCTGGTGCATCTTAGTCCTTGTGAACATTCCGTTACATTTAGTCAGTGGGTTGCATATCTTTTTTGCAGATACATCACTTTGGCAGTGGCAGTGACACATGCTTTGACAATGGTACATGCCTGGTTGAGATGCATTGACAGTTTGTTGGATGCATGGTTATTTGCCTATGTTGGATACATACAGTGGTACGGTGATGTATTGAGATCCTGTCAGATTAGCATCATTTGGAGCACATTTTGGGGCTGTTTTGCCAGTGCTTTTGGGCTATTTAATTGCTGATCTATGAGCATTCTTGGGGCTGATTTGGTTGGGCATTGTACTTGCCATTTTGCTGGTGTTGCAGTTGACATACGGGGTGATCTGCTGGATGTATTTTGACCATTTTTTGGGGCTGTTTTTGCCGGAGCAGATGAGTGCTGTAAAGGGCAGCAAACATTCAAGGAAGCTGCTGTTGCTGTTTTTATGACAAAACAGTCATTTTCAGGACTGAATATCTCTTTCCTGGTGCGGAATTGCACTTTGTGCCGAACTGGAAAGTTGTAGTTCACAGAACATACTACAACTTTGCTTTTGGAAGCAAGTTGATCCGGTATAAGCTGCAGGAGTTACAGCCTCTGCAAGCCACAAAAAGTTGCAGTCTGCTGTGTATTTGTGACCAATGTGCAGGAAGCTGTTTTTCAGGTGAGAATATCTGAGAATCCACAAGGATTTGGCTCTTGAGGTCAACTGATAAGTTGTAGATCTTTCTACCAGCTACAACTTTGCTGTTTACAGCTTTGGCATCCGATCTTTCAGTGAAAAGATATCGCTGTTCAAAAACAGGGACAGCGTGTTATTTTGCCCAAAGTGGCTGTGAGGTATTGTTGTAGGAATTTCTCTTGCACAACAGTGAATTGGGAACTCACAGTAAATTACAGAAAGTGATTGGAATCTCACTTCAGTCCAAGGGCATTATTGGCATTTTGGCAAGTCACTTTGGCACATTTGGCAAGTGGTGAATGCTTGATTTTGTTGCCAAACAATTGCGCGCTTGAGGTGATGCATTGGTGATGCAGTAAATGCCATTTCGATGCATTATGGATTTGCATTGGTGGATGCTGCACTGATGTTTATAGATAGTTGAGCTGGGCTCCTATTGCCATTGGTTGAGCAGGCATTGCTCATTTGGTTCAGTGCATTTCTTACTTGGATTGCTAGGCATTGGCAAGTTACTGGGCTGCATATATTCTTGTTTATGCCTCTTTATGGCTGAGTGCTTTTGAGCATTGGATCAGCCAGTATATTTGGAGACTTGATTGGTCTGGACAACACTATATTTTTTGGTCATTTGGGTTGCCTATTGCACTATACTGCTCTTTGGTTGTGACCTATTGTGCCACAGATATGGCATCTACAGCTGGTAGTGCCCTCTTTGATATTGAGAGGTTGGATGGTTCAAACTTCCAGTATTGGAAAGAGCAGATTTATGATGTGTTAGTGCAGAAGAGGCAGCATAAGCCCATTCAATGCAAAGGTGTCAAGCCTAATAGCATTAAACAGAGTGATTGGGATGACATGGATGAGCAAGCATGCTCTATCATTCAGTCATCACTCTTGAAGTCAGTCTACTTGCAGGTACAGGATGGTGTACAGGGTGTAGACTACCATGCATATGAGTTCTATACTCATATATGCCGGATGTATGACCATGATAGTGTTATGTTACAGCATGATGGGCTGAAATATAGCCTTGATATGCACTCCAGAGGTAGATCTATTGGTAGAAACAAGTCATGTTCAAGGGGGAATTCCAGGAGCAAGTCTGGCTCTCGGACTTGTGCTAGATGTTTCTATTGTGGAAAGTATGGCCACATGAAAAAGTATTGCTGGAAATGGCTGAGAAAATACAAGAAGAAGAGCAAGGTTAAGAATGACATGAAGAAGGAGAAGAAGCATGTTGAGCTTCAAGGCGTGGATGCCAGGGTTTCCACTGACAATAGCAGTGATGAAGGCATTCTTTTGTCTATGTCTGACACCTCCTTCTTGGCCACTGATGTACCCATTCTCGGTGATTGGATATTAGATCCATGTGCTTCATGTCATATGACCCCTCATAGGTCATGGTTCAGTGCATATCAGGAATGCATTGTGGAGAGTGGTTTGATGGGCATTGATCATTCTATGGATGTCTATGGTTATGGGGATATCCACCTTGTTATGCCTAGTGGCTCTATTCTTGTTCTACATAGGGTTAGACATATACCAGGACTTGCTACGAGCAAGATCAGTACTGGACAGTTGGTTGAGGCAGGTTATCATGTCTCTTTGGGTGATCATGCATGGAAGATTGCTAGAGGCAATCTGGTTATGGCTAGGGGATCACGGGTTGGATTCTCTTATGCATTGCATGTATCAGGTGTCCAGGA
The DNA here is from genome assembly GCF_047967505.1 of Dipteris shenzhenensis. Lineage (NCBI taxonomy): Eukaryota > Viridiplantae > Streptophyta > Polypodiopsida > Gleicheniales > Dipteridaceae > Dipteris > Dipteris shenzhenensis. The sequence continues at coordinate 6,539,845 of NC_141596.1, read as the reverse complement.
TAAGATGCTTATGATTAGTAAGCAGCCATCAGCTAGTTTATGGTATGCCAGACTTGGACATATGTCTACTACAGGTATGGAAGCCCTTACAACATTGAGATACATTCCTGTTATGGATGTCTCTCAAATTTTATGTCATGATTGTGATGATGGTCAGCAGTCAGGATCCTCCTTTGTGAGGAAGACAGTTAGTGAGAGGTATCTTGAGCCATTGCAGTTGGTTCATAGTGCAGTTTGTGGGCCTATGCCTACCGTTTCACTGGGTGGCGCCTCTTACTTTGTGACATTTATTGATGCTGCTACAAAGTACATATGGGTATATCCGATTCGGCAGAAGCATGATGTATATGATACATTTCAGCGCTTCTTGGGTAATGCTGAAAATCAGTCAGGAAAGGGCTATTGAGCTTGATGACTGATGGTGATGCAGAGTTTACCTCTTCTAGATTTCAGCATCTATGTGATACACTTGGTATCAGGAGGGTGTTGACCACTCCTCATCTTTCTGCTCATGATGCCTTGGCAGAAGGCATAAATCGGATTCTATTGGACAGGATTGGTAGCATGCTACGATATGCAGGTCTTACCGAATGCTATTGGGCTGAGGCATGTAAGACAGCTGCATACTTGCTTAACAGGTCACCCAGGAGATCTCTGAATGGTAGAGTGCCATTTGACTTCTTGACAGGCAGGGCACCATGTTATGAGCATTTACGTGTGTTTGGTTGCGAGGCTTATGCTCATGGTTCCCGATCGAGGAGATGTATCTTCCTTGGATACAGTGAGTCCAGTGAGGACTACAGGTTATGGGATTCTTCAACTAGAGAGTTGATACGCAGCCATAATGTCTATTTCAGAGAGGATGCTATGTTTAGACAGCCCAGGACTGTGGATAGCAGGAGAGTGGTGTTCCAGGAGGGTGTAAGTGCACTGATACCTCCGAATTCTTTGCAGGGGCAGCCCATATCCCTTGGAGTGGGAGGTTTTTCCCACAGTGAGCAGGTTATAAAGTTGGGACAGCCACGATTACTTCCTGATTTTGGTCAGAGACGATCAGATGTCTCGAGCATTCCACAGGTTTATACTCCTATGGAGATTGTTGATGCATCTTCTATGGACAGTTATAGTTTACTCCCAGGATGCGGAGTGTCTCTTGCAGATGAGGATGAGGCTATGCATGGTGAGGAGGAAACCTTGGCTAATGATGCCCGGTATGATCCATTGGCTGGTTATGCCAGGACAGATGTGGTTTCTGCAGTTATTGACTCGGGTCATATTGCGCATGGGCAGAAATCATTGATGTGTTTGCTTCGTAAGTGCCTCCATGGCCAGAAGCAATCCCCTGGAGCTTGGCTTCATAGGTTTGATACCGTTATGAGAGCTCAGGATGTGATGCGCAGTGAGACAGGTTATGGTCTCAGTATTCAGGAGGTCGCTATCCTTCTGAGGTTGCTTGCCATATGGTTCCTTATGGACAGGGATGCTTTGCAGTGGGAGCTGCATGGTCTTGATGATGTTTGTCAGATACTTGGTTGTTTTAGTATGGAGAGGGGGAAGTTACTGAGTACTCCATTGCTTGTATTGGCTCCATACTTGAAACACTGCAGGTTTGACGATCACAGATCAGTTGAGCAGCAAGTTATGGTTGATATGGCAGCCATAGTACTCCATGCATCCATGACTGTGTTGAGACTTGGTTCTCACATGTTTGCCATTGGGGCTACACTTCCGGTTCTTGCTTCCGTTGCAGTGGGAGTTGGTAGCATGATTATGGCAGATTTTGACAGTAGGGAAGCGGTTGTGGACATCAGGTCCTTATGCTTCCAGGAGCAGCATGCAGGTGATGCAGGTTGGGTAGACCAGCAGAGGTCTATTGTAGGTTATGTGCTTATGGTCACAGGTGGTACAGAGACATTTTCTCTGCACAGTGATAGTTCGAGTGCTATGGACTTAGCACAGGAGCACGTGGTGGTGAGAGTTCACTCTCCCAGTGAGATATGGCATGAGATCTTGGTTGACAGGCATCTACAGCTTGTCATTTTCTATCCTGCAAACCTGATGTCTACTAGTAGCTTATCCTCTATGCACTTTGCACATTGTAAAGTGCCGATGGGCATAGGATGATGGTCTGGTCATCTTGTTTTTCAGCCTATGGCTGATTGTATTATATGTGTACTATACTCCCTTAAAGGCACACTGCCTTTAAGTGGGAGGTTGTTGGGGTAAAGGGCAGTGTGCCCACCCACTTGTACAGTGCCCATGTATACTCATATATATATGAAAGAGGAATAAGCTGGAGTAGCTTTTGCTCCACCACTTTTTGGTGTCTCCCTATCCCTTTGTGTGTGCTCTCCTCTCCCACACAACATGAAGAACCAATCGATCTAGAGATGCCATTCTTTATGGCTGACCTCGAGTGGTGGGATAATGAACCTGAAGAAGGTACCCATACCAATGATGACTCATATTTTCCTTGGGACCTTGAAACAGAGGCTACAAATGTTGAAATTGAAGGTCAAGTCTTTGACAATGACTTAGCCATTCTGCATGCCCTAATGGTAGTCGAGCTCCCAAAAGTTGAACCTCCAAAGTTGAATAACAGCAAAAGATCCTGCAAGAAAGCTGAAGGAGGAAATTGCAGAAAAGCCAAGGCCGAGCACTTCAATGAATTCGAACGAGTCCAGTCGAATTGTACCTTGCAAAGTCAGCTCTCTCAAAATCAAAATCATTGCCTCTTGAATGGTCCTTTGAGGGACTGGAGGGAGTATGCACAGCAAATGAACCCTTACTTGGAAACACCTTACCAGTGGAAAAGTTACCCCACAGTTCCCAACGTAAGAAGTTTCGGAAATATAAGCCACATGTGCGGATGAAGCTCGATCAAGAGACTTCAGAAAAAGAAAGTCAAGAAGAGCTAACAAATTAATAAATGCAACTATGCTACCCAGTACACATGACACATGTCAGGCTAGTTCAGCTCCATTAGAGGCCGATCTTCGAGAAGTGCCGGAATACTTCAAGAATTATACAAGTGCCAGTGCGCCAATAGCAATGCCAAGACCACTCAAAGAATCTGAAGTTCAAGAAATCGATAGCATTGGAGAAACTCTAATCTATGAGGGACCAGCAAAAACATGCACAATAAACCTCGCCCTTGAAGGGGAGAAAGAAAATTTGGTTTTCATTAGGAAACAGCTTCGTCAAAAAGATGAAACCAAACTCAAAGAACTCCTAATGGAATACCGTGACTGCCTAGCATGGTCATACAAAGAGATGAAAGGAATTTCACCAAAAGTGGCACTACACATGATACCTATAAGGGAAGGTGCTCACCCTAAGGTATGTGGACCGTATCACACAAATCCTAAGGCACCATGGTTTATGACGAGCTAGAAAAACTCCTAGATGCTGGATTCATCTACGAGATAGAGCATACTGATTGGGTTTCACCCATTGTCATTGTACCTAAACGCAACAAGAGATCATGCCAATCCTGAGTGAAGTCCATGAAGGCATTGCAGGAGAACACTTCCAAGGGGAAGCCACCGCAAGAAAAGTTCTCCTCACAAGCTAGTGGTGGCCAACATTGTGGGCAGATGCCTATGAATATGTAAAAGGCTGTGATGTATGCCAACGGACTATTAAACCACAACACAAAGACTTCAATCCCCTAACACCAGTTGTTGCACAAAAAACATTTAAAAAATGGGGGATTGACTATGTGGGTCCCATACATCCAGCAGCAAAAGGAACACAGGCATGCTACATCATTGTGGCCACTGATTACTTTACAAAATGGGCTGAAGCTAAAGCAGTCAGAAAGGCAGATGCCAGAAGCACAGCAAGATTCTTATATGAAAATCTGATCACCCAATTCGGATGCCCCATTGAAATTGTGTCGGATAGAGGCACACATTTTGTCAATGAGGTAATCCAAGAACTCTTGTCTGGCTTCGTGGTAATCCATAAAAAAAGCACACCCTACTACCCCCAAGGGAATGGACAGTGGACTCCACCAACAAAATAATATGCATTATCCTCACCAAGGTAGTAGAACCACAGCATTCTGATTGGGCAGAGAAACTGAATGCTGCCTTATGGGCATACCGAACCACATTCAAGGTCAGTACAGGGAACACACCTTTTCAATTGGTGTATGGCCTTGAAGCTATGGTCCCACTCGAATCTGTAATACCAAGTCTACGCATCACAGTACAGGAACGCATGGGCAACCATGAATCCTTGAAAGAAAGGCTCTATCAGTTGGAGAAGCATACAGAGACAAGACTAGTCACCTACCATGCCATGACAACAGAAAAACGTAGAAGAAAGGCATGGTTTGATAGAAATCTAAAAGCTAAAGACATCAAGGAAGGCGACTTAGTCCTATTATACAATGCCAAAGTACACAAGGGAAAACTGAAGTATCTAGGTCAAGGACCCTATCGAGTACGAAAGATGAATCCCATCGGAGCTGTGCTGCTAGGAACATTGGATGGAGCCCAATTCAACACAACAGTAAACGGGAGCCGACTGAAGCACTACTCCATCAACACGCAAGCCATCCCCGACAAAAATGAAGATTTGGGAAACCAAGTCTTCCTTAGTTAGGATTAGATTGTATCACAAGCACTCACTAGCATATGCACGTTTTTGCACATATAATTTGCACTAGATTGTTACACGCACACTCACTAGCATATGCACGTTTTTGCACATTTAGGAAGACCGAATCAATTTCGTATTAGGGATGTTTGAGTCTTATTTCCCTATTAAATCCCACAAATAAGCATATAGTTAGACACATCACATGCACTCACACGATTTTGCATAGGCACATAATAGATCGCATCAATAACAATATCACACACTTTCATTCTATACTCTCAAAGCATGCAATGAATTCACAAGCAGGACAAGAAGCTATGCCAAAACTCAAGATGAATTGGCAAAAGAGTCTGCAGCCTCCGCAACGAGACCCCCGCCAAACATCACAACCGTCTCCTATATGCAAAAATATTAGACTTGCATACTAATTATCTACAAGCTCAATGATACAAGTGCAATCGAATCCAACATGTATGCAAGATAGCAAGAAATGCCAGCCTCAACAATGAGACCCCCGCCAAACCTCTTCCCAAGAAGATTCGATGGCAGAGTCCGCAACCTCAACAATGAGATCCCCTTTGAAATTCACAGCCGTCTACCCCTCCTTAAGAGGAGATAAGCTTCTTGCCTACAGACCACAAACCGTATGGTGCACAAGCATTACAGCAGGAATGACTGGATTACGCACATGGCATCCCAACTCTGAAATCAAAATAAGCCATAACCCGAGGATGGGTAATAAAATGGATCCGGGAGTATGTTGACTCTGTGCCAACATGGACTTATGTAGAAAGAGAATGTGTTACAACTTCTACATGTAGAAAGAGAATGTGTTACAACTTTGTGTTACAACTTCTACATGTAGAAAGACAATGTGTTACAACTTCTACATACGACTTCTACGTGTAGAAAGAGAATGTGTTACAACTTTGTGTTACGACTTCTACATGTAGAGAGAGAATGTGTTACAATTCCTACATGCAGAGAGAGAAGCTCTCCAACTTGTATAAATACCCCATAATGGAATGAAGCCCACACTCTTTGGGGCATTGTGTTGAGTCTACTTTGGTATTCCAAGCATTTGTCCCAAGTGTCCATGCTTCTTTGCACTCCACATCCAAAAGCATGTCCTAACCTTGCAACTCCTCCTCCCCTCACCTCCAACCTTGCAACCCATCCTCTCCCTCTACTCCTCCCTCCTCCTCCTTCCTCCTCCTCCTCCCTCCTCCTCCTCTTCCTCCCTCCTCCTCCTCCTCCTCTCTCCTCCTCCTCCCTCCTCCTCCTCCCTCCTCTCTCTTCTTTCCCCCATGCTCTTACACCTTCTTCCTCTCCCACTCCTATGCTCCCCCTAAACCCTTTGTTCCTCAACCCTTAAACTCCATGATCTATGAGGGAGACGATTTCTTCACCATGTACTCTACCCTGAACCTTGGATCCTCCTTCTAACCCTAGACTCCTTCTGAACCTTGGAACCTCCTTCTAACCCTGGACTTCTTCTAAACCCTAGAACTCCTTCTAAACCCTAGAACCTCTGGCACCTCAGATACACAACAAAATAGAGTTCGAGCAAAGGTACAACGAGATAACCTTGTGGATTGACAGACTTTCTTCTTGCACATTGATCATGTTATCAGACCTCCTATTGATCCTAGGATTGGCCTTCGGCCATTTGAGGTGCAAAAAATACATCCTTTCCATATTGAGAATTTGAAGTCACGAATGAAAGACAATCCGCATGCACAAGTTGTGAACTACATTGTGCTCGTGGATCCAAAAGATTGTCTAGACAAGGCATCTTTTGATCGTCGGAAAGCAAATGATTATAACTACTTTATTCTTGGAGGCTCCCATTCAGTAGAGGTAAAAAGGTAGGTGAATATTGAGTTTTGTGCAACTCTCATTACAAGACATGTAATTGTACAGTTTATGCTGGTTTGACTGATTTGAAGGCAAACTTACTGGCTTTTGATCACAATAATGACAATGAGTATATGTCTTGGATAGAACGGGTTCGTTTCTATCACAATGAGTTCATTACGAAACTCAATGAGGATCATTCTTTGATCACTCCAGAGTTTCGCTTGTCTTTGTTAAATGAGACTAGGATTTCTGCAACAATTAAAGATCCGTCAAGGCTAAGTGACAGCTTCGGATCATGGGACGGGATGTTTCAAATTTCATTTCGTAGTGGAGAAGTTTGGGATTTGATAAATGCAATTTTTTCCAAGTGGGAGAATTTTGAAATCAAAGGGTAGGAAAAACTCATACCTAAAGGAGTCAAGAAAGAAACCCAGATGTTGAAGGCATTACCTGAAGAAATTTGAGCCACAGCATGGAAGAGCATGTAGGGAATTAAAGATGAGATTCTAATTAAGTCTGTGCTTGGTAGAGTGGTGTTTGGGGATCTCTCTTTGGATGAAATGTGCAAATTCATAAACTTCTCTCTTTTGCATCATGTCTCTCCTTGATTTTACATTAATCTCTTTACAGATAATGTTTCAATAGACTTTGTTTCAAGTGTAAAAGTGAGAAGAATTTTACATGTGTTTTCAATGCAGGCATAAAATATACATGAGAATGCAGGAAGCAATGATCCGGCAATCGAACATGCCAGATTGGAATGCTATTCGGGAGGAGTATCTAGAGAGCAGCAGGATGGAGAGCTTGGCTCCATATTTCAATGTATTCAAAAGCATGGTATGTCAAATTTGGTATACATATTCTAATGGAATTTTTTCTTTCGAATTGTAGATTTGAATGTTTAAAATATTGAGCTGTTATTTTGACAACCACCTTCAGAAAAGAGGCAAGAAGGGATCTAAGAGTAGTATGATGCCTGCAAGCTTTAAGCAATTGATTGACCGGGCTGCAAAAGAAAAAGAGCGTCAAACTCAACAACAATCTATCACTCTTAGTGATGACATGTTAGAGTTTGATAGGGGGGAAAACCATCCACCAAACTTTTATCATGTGCTCAACGGAGATTGCAATGAATTATCGAAGATAGTTCTAAAGAATGAGTACACGTTGGTCATTGCAGACATACCATATGGATTTAATATTCCCAGATCCACCATTGATGAGGTCCCTTACAAAGCAAAGGAACTAATGAGTCTTCTTGACCAATTCATGTCAATTATGTCAGCAACGCTTTGGTGTGTTGTAATTTTTCATTCAGACTTGCAGTCTGGGGCAGTGATGATGAGTGTCATCAATTATAAATGTGCTGGACGTGACCACCGTTATTGGTGAGTGCAGCAATGAAATGCAAAGATTTTTTTGGGTCAGTTATTATGTTATAATTGTATTTTCTTTTGATAAATTTAAAACTTATTTTTATTGCATGTCATAGGATGAAACCCAATGTGAGACAAATGAAAGGACATCAATTCACATCTGCTATAGAAAACATTTCAGTTGGGTATTGGTCTGTGGATGGAAAAAAAAATATTGGTCACATCAATTTTCCCTCATCTGCTCCATTTACTCCTGATCATTTCATTATTCTAGTTGTGACGAAGAAGCTCAGGCATGTGACCATGGATAAGAATGGGGAGATAGTAAATCCTTATCAAAAACCACAACTCCTAATTAATCAGCTCATAGATCTATTTTCAAATGAGCATGAGTGGGTACTCGATCTATTTGCTGGTTCAGGCACAGTCACAACATGTGCCTTAAAAAAGGGTCGAAATGTAATTGCAGTTGAAAAAGATCCTATTCAATGTGATTACATAAAGAAGAGAGTGACTGCTATTCATCACTTGCCTGATGAGCATCACGAGCTTGGTTTGAAAGGTGGGAAGTTCGATGCAGATTCAGTGGTAGCCTCATCATGGGAACCCCAACCTCCTGAGATATTGAAACCCGGTTTTATGGAGGCAAGCGAGCTAGCTGATACATGGGAGAAGGAGGTTGTGAAAGAGAAAGTGATTGAGAAACCCATACAGGAAACCCATACTGGGGAGGGTGATGAAGATGAGGTAGATGACACATATGGGAGAATTGAGTAGACTCTAGTATGGAATTGTATTGCCAGTTTTTTGTATTTGAATGGTTTCAATAGACAAGTGTTCTTAAGACATATTAGAATCCTTATGCTTTGAATGTTTTGAACATTTAGCTGTTACCATTAATTTGTTGTTGGGGATGGTTATGAAGATGATATAGATGACACATATGGGAGAATTGAGTAGACTCCAATTATGGAATTATATTGACAATTTTGTGATTTTGAATTGTTTCAATAGGCAAGCGTTCTTAAGACATTTGAGACCATATGCGTTGAATGTTTTGAAGGAGGCATTTTTTTCTCATTAATTTGATGATTTTTTTAACTCTTTCAGTACTTTATGTGATACTACTAAGTTTAACTTAAGAATTTTGATAAGGTTATGTTTCTATACGTAAGATCGAAAGTTGTATCATGTAGTTTTTCTATTGAAAATAAAAGGTCAAAGTAATGAAAAAAATTACAGACTTCTTGATTTTTCTAAATACATTGACATTGTCCTCTGTAGTCGAGGTCCTTCATAATTTGCGGACATTATGTACCAAAATTGATAGGATTTTAAGTGTTTTGAAAAATTCACTAAGCAAAATATGACCTTTTTTTGAAAAAGTTATAATTTTAATGAATTTTTTAGGGAATCTTAAAACGGGTACCAATGTTACATACCTGAATTAGATGTTACACTATTGCATGTTATAATCTTCTCTCATCTGCTGTAGGAAAAATGAACAACATTTCGGCTGTCCCCCCATTCTTTTGAAGCAATGCGAATGTGTGGCGTACTACGTGATGGCGGGGCCCAAAATTATGAGACTCTTTTTCCACATGGGCATGCATAATTACGAGGTGCAAAGAGGTACTTGTAGATCCCACGTAAAAGACTTTAGGTGCACAGTCGAAGAGATGGTGAAGGACTTTAGTGCAGTAGGTCCCAGACACCTACAAATGGTAGTCGCAAAAAAAAAAAACTCAAGCGCCCTCATCCACGATCCGGGTGTCTCCCTTATGGGGATAATGAGTTGATGGCAATGCTTGAGGAGTTGGAGCCTCTTGTCCAAAGGCACATGTAAACCATGTAGGGCCAACCCAATGGCAACTACACACAAATGTGTTTTCTTTGCATTCTTAGAAGCAACATAATGCGTAGTCGAATGGACAACTTGGCTCAAGTTCAAGCATCTGTGGTGCTCACTAAAAGTGATGAAGGCATGGAGTCTAGGCTCTTGAAGCTGAAGCAAAGATGTGCTAACAGATTTTTCCATGGGAGCCTCTTCCCTGCTCAAGCAATCGATGATGAAAGTAGATGCTTTATCTTCAAGATGTCGACAATAGGCCGTGCTTCGGGGGTAGATCTAGTGAACTGCATGCGCCGCACTGGTGGTGGAGATCTACAAAATAGCTGGATATGTTTTGACCATGTATGGCGCGTATGTGGGTGGACAACGATGGCTGCTCACGAGGTAAGGCAAATGCTATTATTCCTACATTCCCTCTAGCACCGAAAGGATGATGCTTATGCCTAGCTTTAGTTGTATTATGCAGCGTCCAAGAGTTGATGAATGTTGCCATGTGCAAGATGAAAGAGGATACTGAGGCTCAGATCATTTTCTGGTCGAAGCTAAATGATGTCATGGAGAAGTGTGGGCACCCCACTGCAGACTTTAAAGGCTTCATGGGGTGGACGAGGCAGACACAAACTGGAGGGCAGTACGAACAGTCTTCAATAATGGACCATAGAACGTGATGCATGGCCAGGAAAGGTCTTGCCTTTTCCATTGGAAGCAAAGACTACAAATCCACACCTCCTAGTACATGCATAGGAGCTTCCAAGACAAGCACAAATGCCTGTGTCGATTGTGGAGGTGTGCATCGACAGAGGAGGCCACCAATATTGTGGAGAAATTTGGAGTATTGTGTCCTTTGTAATGTTGGGTTCAATTCACCAACAAAATGTGTGATTAGCATGGACTTGAATGCATTGCTTGTTCGTCTTTCGTAGAAGTATTGTTGTTCTTAATGGTTTCTTCTTCTTACACAAAACTGGAGCACAAACCTTAAACCGTCATTGTTAATTGGCCAATGATTGCAAAACCCATCATGCAAAAATAGAATGCAAGGCTTTTGAGTTTACAAAGCACATGCCATGTACAATTGCCAAAGACCAAAGAGAGAGAGAGAGAGAGAGAGAGAGAGAGGGGGGGGGGGGGGGGAAGGGGGATGAGAGAGTTATATGCACTCGCGCATGCGCACACACATACAAAGAGACAGAGAGAGAGAGAGAGGGGGGGGGGGGAGGGAGGGAGGGAGGGAGGGAGAGAGAGAGAGAGAGAGAGAGAACACACACACACACACACAAAGAGAGAGAGAGAGAGAGAGAGAGAGAGAGAGAGAGAGAGAGAGATTCATACATATTTGTTGATATTCAAGGTATAGATACACAGTTTTAAGGATGCCCAAGAAATAGATACATGAACAAGGAAAAATTAATGATACTTAGAAACATAAGAAATATTTTATCACAAAAATATTCTTTCCAATTGAAGCATAATACTATTTGCCTTATTATTTTAATACTTATATAAATAAGTATTTCAAAAACTCAATAAACATGTCAATCCAACCAAAATGAAAAAATACCAAAGATCTATAATATCAGATATGATAAGATCTCAAGGAATGCTTTTCATGATACAAAATAATTCAGTTACAAGTATTTGCTCCCAAAACCATTGCCGGATCTTCATGTCAAGGACGTATGGCAAGAAACCCTTTGAAACCAAGACCTGCAAAGAAGTTGTCCACGTGTTCTAAAGAGTAACGAACACGTGGATCTCCATTCATCACATTGTCTATAATCCATTCTTTGACCTTCTTTATAAGCTGGATATCTAGAAGTCTAGACACCTTTTCAAGAAGGTATCTAGAATCCTCATAAAAGAGACATCTCTTTTAGAATCCAACCTAATGCATAGACATCTGTTGCTCGAGAATAGCGTACAATTTTCAATGGATTATGTAGTTCTGGGGTTATCCCCTTTATTCCACACCTCTTTTGTACTTCTATTGCAACTCGAGCTTGGAAAGTTTCATCTCTCTCTTTTTAATTCTTTCTCATCACATCAAATGCCACTCTATCCTCTGTGACATCAAGTGACCTTCCCCAATCTATGATGCCTATTCTAGAGTCCCCACTAGAAGTGAAGTCGAGGACGATGTTGCTTGCATGCAAATCAGTATGCATCCATTGTCTGTCATGTAGTATATGCATTCCTTGTACAAGGTCATGCAAGTAGCTTGGTAAAGCCTTACCAAAATTGCAAATTTGTTCAAGGTCCTTTGGTGCAATCTCCAATTCAAGAAGCTTCCCTTGAAACCTTTCAAACTTTCTTTTTTCAATTCCTTTTCTATGGATGTATCTAGTGTAACTCCCCTTGTTGAATGAAAGTTTAAGCATAAATTGGTGTAATCTTCCTCCATTAAACCTCCATTAAATAATGGTGTAATATTCCCAAAAGGTCTTACACTAGTGGCTGCAATCACATGGACAAGAACAGGATGCATCGATTGTTTTTGTCTTGCTTCACTAGCTTGCCTTGTTGGTTGACCCTTGAATTGTTTTTCTGCACACCAAGTAAAATACATAAGCCATGGATTTCCTATGATTTTAACTTTATAAGAATTTCCATATGCTCCCTCACCAAGCTTATCTCCCTTTATAATCTCCTTTTCTATAAGAAATACCATTATATGGCAATTCTCAAAGTGACAATAAGATGCATGTAACTTCTACTTTAGGCTATTTTCCTCATCTCCAATGCTATCATTTATTCTTTGAGACTTAGAATAAGCCATCTTGGCTTTTGCAACAAGTGTTGCATCAATGTTCGGTAATCTTTTCTTAGTTGTCTTTGTTTTTGCTTTCATATTATTCCATGCTAAATCCCACAAATACAAGTTAAAAGCATTTATTGAGTTCTTTCTCGCCGCTAATGATTCCTCATATGTGTTGATGCTGCATCCAATAAAACTTTCAATCCAATTCATGACTTGATTCTCTTTCAATCAAGCTTTTCTTAAAGTTCTTTTAAATCCTCTTTTATGAATTCTCTTTGGGTTATAGCTATAATTTTATCTTTGAAGAGATGCAAGTTTGCTTAGCTGTTTATTATTTCCTCCATTTGTGATTGATTTAGTAACCCAATCTCCCTAAGTGTCACCATACGCAATATGCGTATTGCATTCTCCTTGTCTGCTTGTCCAAGCCTTTGCTTACATTCATTTCTTATACACATATATTGCCATTTAATGCCATGTGCACAAGGTGGAGTGATTCTTCAAATTAAATCTCCATAACAAGTAAGAAGTAACTCATGATTTAAGAATCAAATAAATTATTAGGCATCCTATACTACAAGCACAAAATCATGTAGAAAGATCCAATCATGTACAATATCATTGAGTTTATTCTCTTAGTTCAAAATAGAAATTTAAAATTCACTCCAATATAGAAAATTAACATCCAAAGAAAAAAAATTACAAATTCTAAACGGCATTGCTAAGCAGTGAACTAATTTCATCATCAAAGTTTTCTTCCACTTCTTCTCCCTCAACTACTTGAACCACATTCTATACTTATTCATCACCATGTTCGTCTTGTTATTTTCTTGCCTATTCTTAAATGCCCCAAGGACGTGTTCATGATTAATAAAAAAAGTCTTAACTCTTTTTCCCTCATCGATGGCAGCTTTAAAGAAAGTAATGTCAAGGCTTTTGTACCAATCCTCCAATACAAGATTGAGACAATGGCAAGAGCATCCAGCAGACCTTATATGCTTATGTCTACGATGAACTATCTTCCCAGCTTTCCTACAACTCTTTGCATTGTCCATTACAACTTGAAGCACATCGTTAGAACCCACATTCTCAATGACCTCACCTAATGAAGATGCAATGAAGCACCTATTTTCTTCTTTCTCGTGCGATTAACTAATTTAAAGAATCCCTCACTTTGTGGAGTAACAACCATAAAATTCAATAACGAACGATGAGCAACATTTTTCCAACCATCACACACAATGGTACATCTAGTTTTTTATATGCCTTCATACACAACAGCTTGTACACGACCTTGATACTTCTCATAGAGTTTATCAAGCATACTTGCGTGCACTAACTTGTAAGATGGCATTTTACAACCTGGACCCAACTTTAGCAAATTGTAGGAAATGTTCTCTTCCAATGTGGGCTATTTCCCATGCTTAAAGGAGATCCTGTTCGGCATATTGCATCCATAACTTCCTCTTTTGCTTGCTCGATCAATTGACCTTTAAATGACTTCTCAATTGATGGTGGTTGATGCACAAGCCCTCTATGTGAGCAACCAACTCTTCGAAGTTCTGATGTACCCATGAGGTTATTGGAGGATGGATCTTCAATCTCATGAGTAGAAAAACGGATGGACCCTGCCTCCTTGAAATTGTAAATACCTCCTCATTCTGTTGACCTTGTGACATTGAAGGAATGGTGGATGGATTAGCATGTTGCATTCTCTCCAACTACAAAGAAGGCCTTTCCCTAGTAAGAGAAACAATGCTGATTGGACATTAGGGCCATCACATTTTCTAATATCTCCACTCTTTTGACCAAGGAGGTGTGCTCGCATCCTAGTCCCCAAGCCATGAAATATACTATGAAAAACGTTGCAATTCCATTTGGATGCTAATAACATAGTGACATATCTTCTACTGTCATCACTTTTACGTCCTCTCAGGTTCCATGATATCTTACTAATAGCAACCTGTAATACATAGCAAGAATACCATAATTAGACATTCATTCAATCATTTCATTCATGAAACTATAAGAAGAATGACTTCAAACAACATTTCCATGGATGATCCTAGCTTCATCATGATGCCTCACAATTCAAGCGATTGCAGCTTACCACTAATGCCACAACTCAAAGGTCATTTCTACTCAAATAACTCCAAAAACAAAGTAGTTTAAGAGTTTGTTGAATTCTACATATAAGTCAGGGTTGCAGATTAGTCCTGATGCCCCACAACTCCAAGCTCAATGCTGAACCAAAAGTCAAGAATGAAGGCCAAATCATAATCCCTATGGAATGATTTTAGCAAGTAGAAGGATTGAATCTTTACCATGATGCCCCACAACTCCGAGCTTACTGATAAGCTTGGAAGTCAAGCGTAAAGGCCAAGCTATAATTGCAAAGAATTTGCAATATGTAAGACAAAGATAGCTTGCTTGAAGTGATTGCAACTTGGCTCTGATGCCCTATAACCCTAACTCATTGATAAGCTAGAAGTCAAGCATAAAAGCCAAGTCTGTATTGTACCAAGATGAAGTGAAAATAAAAAAACAAATAGTCAAAAAGTGATAAGCTTCACTCAACAATGATCTAGTTGACTCAATACTCACTTAAATAAAGTAATCCAAGAGCTTGTTATATTCCATATGTAAGGATGGTGTAGAGATACACCATTTGTTTTGAATGATCAAGTTCGAATAAGTTGCTAAATTTCAAGGAATTGTAACTTTTGCCTTGATGTCCCACAACTCATAGCTCGATGCTGAGACAAAATTCAAGAATAAAGACTAAGCTATAATCCCCATGGGAATATTGTAGAAGTAGAAGGATTGCAACTTTGACCTGATGCTCTATAGCTCCAAGCTTATTAATAAGCTAGAAGTCAAGCATAGACACCAAGCCATGATAGAGAAGATTGTAATATGTAAGACAAAGATATTTTAACTAACGTGCAATGATTGTAACTTTGCCTTGATGCCCTTCAACCCCTAGCTCATTAATGAGCTAGAAGCTGAGCATAAAAGCTAAGCCATTACCTCCATGGCAAGATTACAACACGCAAGACAAATATATTTTAATACTTGAAGGGATTACAACTTCATCGTAATGCCCCAAAATTCATAGCTTGCTACTGAGCAAAGACGCAAGCATAAAGCCACAATCCCCATGGAGATCTTGTAGCAAGTAGAAGGATTACAAATTTACCCTAATGCCCCACAACTCCTAGCTCATTCATAAGCTAGAAGTCAAGCATAAAGGCTAAGCCATAATTCCCATGAAATTTACAATATGTAAGACAATGCTAATTTAAATTACTTGAATGATTTCCACCTAGCTTTAATGCCCTACAACCCCTAGCTCATTGCTAATCTATTAGTTAAGCATTAAAGAAAAGCCACAACCTCATGGAATACTGCACCATGTATATCATGTTCTTGTCATTTTTTCACCCAATATTAAAAAAAAAAAAAGCCCAATCCATAATCCCATGGAGAGATTATAGCGAGTAGAAGGATTTTGCAACTTTACCCTAATGCCCCAAAACTCCATCTCGTTGATAAGCTAGAAGTCACGCATAAAGGCCAAGCCATAATCCCCATGAAAATCACAATATGTAAGAAAATGTAATTTTAAATTGTTTGAATGATTACAACTTAGCTCTAATGCCCTGCAACCCCTAGCTCATTGATAAGCTAGAAGTCAAGCATCAAATCCAAGCCATAACCCTCATGGAAGCATTACATTTCTATTATTTCATCCCAAAAAGTTCATTCAATAAAGTCCATGCCATAATGTTCATGGAGAGACTATAGCAAGTAGAAGGATTGCAACTTTATCCTAATGCCCTAGCTCATTGATAAGCTAGAAGTCAAGCATAAAGGCCAAGCCATAATCCCCATGAAAATCACAATATATAAGACAATGTTATTTTAAATTGCTTGAATTATTGCAACTTAGCTCTGATGCCCTACAACCCCTAGCTCATTGATAAGCTAAAAGTCAAGCATCAAAGCCAAGCCATAATCCTCACGAAAGTATTGCACTTGTGCATCATGTTTTTGTCATTATTTCAACCTAAAAAATTCATTCAATAAAGTCCAAGCCATAATCCCATGGAAAGATTATAGCAAGTAGAAGGATTGCAACTTTACCCTAATGCTCCACAACTCCTAGCTCATTGATAAGCTAGAAGTCAAGCATAAAGGCCAAGTCATAATCCCATTCAATAAAGTCCAAGCCATAATCCCATGGAAAGATTGTAGCAGGTAGAAGGATTGCGACTTTACCCTAATGCTCCACAACTCCTAGCTCATTGATAAGCTAGAAGTCAAGCATAAAGACCAAGTCATAACCCCATGAAAACCACAATATGTAAGACAATGTTATTTTAAATTACTTGAATGATTTCCACCTAGCTTTGATGCCCTAGAACCCCTAGCTCATTGCTAAGCTAGAAGTCAAGCATCAAAGACAAGCCACAACCTCATAGAATGCTGCACCATGTACATCATGTTTTTGTTATTTTTTCAGCCAATATTTTTTTAGAAATAAAGCCTAAGCCATAATCCCATGGAGAGATTGTAGCGAGTAAAAGGATTGCAACTTTATCCTAATACCCCAAAACTCTAGCTCATTGATAACCTAGAAGTCAAGCATAAAGGCCAAGACATTATCCCCATGAAAATCACAATATGTAAGACAATGTTATTTTAAATTGCTTGAATGATTGCAACTTAGCTATGATGCCTTGCAACCCCTAGCTCTTTAATAAGCTAGAAGTTTAAATAATTGCAACTTAGCTCTGATGCCCTACAACCCCTAGCTCATTGATAAGCTAGAAGTCAAGAATTAAAGCAAAGCCATAATCTTCATGGAAATATTGCATCATGTATATCATGTTTTGTCATTCTTTCACCCAAAATATTTCTTTCCCATAAGACAATTAAAAACCAAGATGCTTTCTCTACTAAATATTAGAAGAGACTCATAAAATGTTTGCAGAACAATCAAAAGAAGGGACAAGAGAGAGAGAGAGAGAGAGAGGGAGAGAGAGAGAGAGAGAGAGAGAGAGAGAGGTATTATACATTGCTAAAGCTTTATCTCTATCTTAAGAGATTCCACAACCACACCGTTTGAAATTAAAGCAGTTAAACTAAGAACTCAAACTACCATCCTATCTCAAGAATGGTTGTCCTTCCTATCTCACTGTCTGGCTAGGAGATAGACTATGGTTTCCAACCCTAGGTTGACACTTTGATCCATACAGATTGCCACCTTCTCCAAAAAAATCAACCTGCTACGAAAAAACAAAAAGACTAAATCCCATATAAATTTCTTCTTACAAAAAACCATGTTGAATTGACAAACCTGTAACTGGGACTTCAGATATATAGCTTAAAAAGCAACTCTACGCTACCAATAGAGACCTTGAAGGAGCGTGATTGCCTTCTATTCCACCTACACCAATGACCCCATCAGTAAAACAACAAGATCTAGTATCAATTACTCAAACAACCCTATACATAATCAAGAACCTTGGAGTATTGTGATAGTTTGTCTCAAAATAGCCCTCCACTTGTTCTCCAAGTCAACCACCTTGCAATCCCTAGCCCCCACATACTCCCACCAACATCTTGAGCACCCCATCATACCAGATATGTTGTGATGAGAGCATCTCATATCATACATGGAGCATGATGCTGAGAAGTATAAACTTACAGATCCAAGAAATTTTCACTATTTAAACCAAAGCAAGTGTCGATCTAGATAATCAATTCAAGGAATTCAATCATATTGAAACACATTGTGAA
The DNA here is from genome assembly GCF_047967505.1 of Dipteris shenzhenensis. NCBI lineage: Eukaryota > Viridiplantae > Streptophyta > Polypodiopsida > Gleicheniales > Dipteridaceae > Dipteris > Dipteris shenzhenensis. The sequence goes on along the minus strand of NC_141596.1, from coordinate 6,521,586 downwards.
GAGCATAAATCAGTAAGTTAGGATAGCAACAATATTCTTATAAGTTACACATAAATACTTGATCAAATTTTCAAAACAAAGTCCACCAATGGTAGGTTTTGATCACGATAACATCCTACAAAACTACACAATGCAATTACTATAAAAAATATGCACATTCAAATAGTACCAACCTATAAGCTGAGAAAAGCACTTTGGTTGGTGCATAATGTTAGATGTGGCGTAAGGGTCTCAACATGCTCCCAGAGCTTGGTATAAGAATACACATGCCTATTTGGTCAGAAACAATTCAATTTAGAGTGTAGAAAGTAGAAGAGAGATTTGCCTAGGAGATAATTTGCACTACTATGCACACAAAGAAATTCGACTTGCAGATAACTGAGAAAAACATAGTGTTCAGAACTGAAAATATATTGTTGCATCAAAAAGTCACTTTAAAGTTCCAGCAAAAACTGAAGGCTGCACCAGAAATTCTGCTCCACAAGCCTGTAGGAGAGGCTTAGGTAGACACGGTAGGCATGAAACAATTCGCAGGAGAGACTGCTAAATGTAGGAGTGACACAAATGGAGGGGTTATATAGCCGGCCAGAACTAGCCGATTTAGCCAGTCGGTCAGCTGACCAATCTGGTTGGCTAGTCAACTGGTACAGACTAGGTCTGTGACACCTGGTTGCTGGCCTATAAAAGGCCCTACTACTGGGCCTTTTTTTGGACTGCTCCAGGCAGCCCAGGGCAGTTACTAAGGCTGCCACAGTCTGCAGCAGCTTGCTGCAAACAGCAGGGTCTTCAGCCCCTACTAAATCTAACCCTAAAAAGGATTCCCTCTCAGGTTCCTGCCAAAACTAGGGCATAATAACACCTAAATACAAAAACCATGGCAGCCCTAATGTCCTGGCAAAGGAGCTCACAGGGAGGCGCTGCCCTATTTCAACCCCTCTGGCTGTGGGCCAATATACACAAGCTAAAGAAGATATTCAAGCTGCTCCTAGAAAATGCCTTCGTCAGGAGATTAGCTACATTCTCCTTTGTTGAATAATGAACAAGCTCTACCATCTGCTCCAATCAGCTTGCAGATGAAATGACAGTCCACCTTTATATGTTTCGTGCCATTATGGAATGCTGGATTGTGTAGCAATAATAATAATAATAATGCAATTGCAATGCAGCTTTCATTGTCCCACTGGATTACTGTAGGGTCATCCTGTGCATGTCCCCCATCGATAACAACTATCTGAGCCAGACAGCTTCGCACGATGCCAATCTCGCAGTTCAGTACTCTGATTCTTTTGAAAAGAGTGCCACCGTTTGCTGTTTCTTACTTGACCAGGAAATGAATCACGAGCCAAGCAAGAAGCTAGATACTGTAGTAGACTGTCGAGTATCAACGTCTCCTCCCCAATCTGAGTCAGTGTATCCTTCCACCTCAACCCCTTGGGAGTAGAAGATACCATAATCCTGAGTATCAATGTCTCCTCCCCAATTTGAGTTGGTGGATCCTTCCAGCTGAGCCCCTTGGGAGTAGCAGATACCATAATCATGTGTTCCCTCTAGATATCGGAGAAAACAATCAATATACGATTTGAATTTGGTGTTCTACATGACATTAGGTCCCCTAAAAACTCAAGCTAAAACCTACAGACCGATGTGACTGGTGGTGATTTGTGAAAACCTGCTCAACACCCTAACCGCAAAAGATATGTTTGGGCTTGTGTTGGTGAGAAGGAGAAGACATCCCACCAACTGGTGATGTGTGCTGTCCACCATGACAGAAGACATCCCACCGACTGGTGATGTTGTGTGCTGGTGAGATAGAGAAGACATCCCAAACTGGTGATGTTGTGTGCTGTCCACCATGGCAGAAGAGTCATATTTGGAACACTGACCCCTGGATCCATAGGATTAACTGCTGGACTGCAATTCGCCATCCAGAATCTCTTTAGAAGTTCCACACAATACCTATGCTGGATAAGGAATCTCCATGCTGAGAAGTAACGAAGCTCCCCAAGATCTGTCATCTCAAATTCATTTTGTAGTGTGACCGGTGTATCTCCTATTCTTTTCTGATCATTTTGAAAGAGGTTGAGGTCATTCACAATTCACGTATAATATGATGAGCATGACAAGATCACCTTGTACGCATGTGTAGAGGTTGGCGTCTCATGAACTCCAAGTGAGTCCAATCCTGGTAGAGAACTAATCAATCCTTTGATACCAAGCTCTTTAGGCCTGTTTCATCCCGTACAATGCCTTTTCAACTTGCACACCAAGTGCTTCTCCTTTACCTCAAAAATTACAGTCTGCTCAACATAGACCTCCCCCTTAATCTGCCCATCAAAGGGTGTGGACTTCACGTCCATCTGCAATAGTGGACAACGCCCATCTTCTGGCCAATGGGCCTTTCTACAAACTCTCTGGTCTACAAATCTATAGACTGGCTTGTTGGCTGCTAACCCAAAAACTGGTCCATCTTGACCAACCAGGTCATACCATATTTAAGTCCCCTTCCAGCCTGTATATAGTCCCATTTGCTGAGCTTCCACCTGCCCCATTCTTTGCCAATCTGTGCTGCTTTTCTACTCAGCCTACATGACCATTCCTCTACCATTCCTACTGGCAAATCTGCCAACAAGATGCCCATTTGTTAGCTTATAAGCTATCCGCAGAGCAGCATAGAGTTGGGCCAGGCAAGTCCATGATGATCTTCCCATATGGCACACATCTCATGCTCACAATGGAGCAGATTTTGATCTCATACCATGCATTTTTTAGAATCACTACTCCTCCAACACAAACACATGCAAAAATTCTCTAAGGTCGTTCCATATCAGCTCTATCCTAACTTTATTTTATGCTTAAGCATTCTTTATCATGACGTGGAACTTATCACAGTCCTCGCATATATGAGCAGTAGCATAAATGGCAAACATAGGCTGCATGAAGATTTTGATCTAGTCTCCTCAAATTTTCAAATGTATGCCTTCCACAGTTACCCTGAAGCGTGTTTCAAAGCCCAGCCAGGCCTGAAACACCGTTTCAGGGAAGCCTGGATCCTGAAACGCATTTCAGGACCCTGAAACGGCTGGCTGAAACGTTTCAGCCAGTCTGAAACACGTATCAGGACACAAAAACGGCCCGTTTCAGACAACAAAGTGTCTAGGGTCTCAAAAATCCGCCGATTTTGGTCATTTTGATTTCGATTTTGGCCTCCTGTGCAATGTTTCACTCCTTCAGCCTCATACTCTCTCCATACTCAAGGTTTTCCAGCCCTCCTTGAGCCCCATTCACTCCTTTGTACTCCTTTCTCTCATGGACGCTGCTTCAACCCTCCATCATCATCTACTTCCCTTCAGCCCTCCTTCAAAGCTCAAACTCCACTCCTTCAGCTCTCTTTCAAGCTTCAACCCTCCTTCAGCCCCCTCTTTCAGCCCTCTCTTTCAACCTTCTAAGTTAACTTCCAAGTTCTAATTTGTAACTTGTTCTGAGTTCTAACTTCTAAGTGATGTGGTAAGTATTATGTACTATATTTTAAGTTACAGGTAGGTTGTAGGCTGTAGCATTCTAAATGTGGGTGTTCTCATCTCAAACCCCCCTTTTCTAAAACCCCCCCTTGCTGACATGGCATTTCCCCGTTTCAGCCCTCCCAAAAATCTCAAAACGTTTCCGTTTTTCCCCATTTCCCCGTTTCCGTTTCCCCTAACTATGCCTTCAGCCTCAATATTCTTCGACCTTCGACAAGCACCCAACACAGCTGATAGCAACATGATAGACATCTACTAGAGAACACACAAGAGTTTCTTTCTTTCGGTGCCATTCACCATGCAAGGAGGGCATCAAGAGGTATGGCCCAAGTTACAAAGAGAGAAAAGACCTCATGCCATGAGAGAGATAAGAGAAGCAAATAGAAAGAGATCATGCCTTCTAGATCATCTTAAGAACAGTTTAGTGGCAAAGTCATGCTATGAATTTAGTGTTAAGTGATCGAGGATACTTGTGCAAAATATTGCCAAGGAATCAACTGCTCTTCTATTGTTTGTACTAGATATGAGGGACTGGAGATGGGGAAAGGTCGTTCTGAGTTTGGAGATTGTTGTGGACTAGTAGCTAAGTTTCCTAAAATATCTTGCAAATAAATGCACAGTTGAGGATGCATCACTTCTACCACCAAAGGATGCATTGCCCGTGCAAATCAACTATTGTAATAGAACGATCAATACCAGATGACCATTGCCAATTGACTGTTGAAGTCATTCAAACCTTTCCTCATTGGGTGCTTGTCAATCAATCTCCATTTGAAACAAGCAGGTGTGCAAATCCACAAGCTAATAGAGCTTGAGGTTAAACAAAGCTCTATGCAAGGCGAAGAGTCAGGGGAACAAGACAATGACTTAGTTTACAAGGGAATCAAAAGGCCTCAGATGATTGACACAAACTTAGAGAGCAATAGGGACAACTAATATCACGTTTAGCATATGCTGTAATAGAGGCAAAAATCGACAGTTGGCATTGTTGACTTGAAATGAACACCCAGCTGAGAAATTAGGACATACAGGATCTGATCATTTTGATTTGGTGAGAAATAGTTCTCCTTCCAATAAGGTAAAATTTATTCTATATTTCTAGATACAGAAAACTAGGAATATCTTTTCATTTGGTCATCAGGCTGTTCATTAAAGATTGTTTGGCAGGTGAACAATGGAACTGGAACATGCAAACATGACAGTACCTTGCAAAAGTGCGAAGAATTCTATCAAGAATCTTAACCTTCTTAGCGACTGATCATAGTCAAAGCATAGAATCAAGAGGAGCATATTACCTTTCCTCTGAGAGAGGGCGCATACAATGTGTGCCATCTCTAGACTTGTTCAGCTTGTTCAGGCATTTTTGTAGTCTTCCAAAGAGTGCAGAAACATTTTCCACAAGCGTATTAGAAGCGTTAAGAGTAAGAGAAAGAGAAGATCCTTTCCTCACAATCCGTGTCTACCTACATAAGGGAATTTCTTTCCAAATCAATTTTTCTATAGGCAAACAAAATACCTGATGAGCACTCGAGACGTGACTTCAAGCAGGACGCCCCTCAATGGCTTTGCCTCCAAGCATCTAGGCTATGGCATCCACCGCAAAATGGCAAAGGTGTGGGAGTAGATCTAATTAGAATCGGAGATTGAACGGAAATAAGGATATGGTTCATGCTACAATGAACGGAATCATGTTACAAGTCACACAAATAAGAAATATAAAAAATCTAGAAAGAAGATTGCCTTACAGTATTTCTTCGACTTGATCAACGTGCGTGTTGGCATTGCGTAGGTACCTATCTAACTTCTTGGAAGCCACATAAATTGCATTTGGGGCCGTACCCAGACAAGTGCTGAGGTGAAAATCAGGATATTCTACGTACTATAATCTGTTCCTATGAAAAGCAAAAATCGTCTGTGTGCAGCTGGAAGGGGCAGATGGAGTTGTATTGTAGGAAGGGGAGCGGGAAAGGAGATTGAAAGATAAACAAGATGAATGACATGTATCATTCAATAGGCCTGCCGGAGAGGAGGAAGAAAGAGAGAGAAAGGAAGAGAGGCAGTCGGAGGGAGGGGGCCGGAGAGAGAGAAAGGGAAAGGGGCGCTGATCTAGATGAAACAAAACTGGGATCTCTAGATCTCTACCACGTGGCTCTGATCCCATGGAAAAATGAGCTTCTTCAAAAGCCGGTCGGCTTCACTTAGGCTACCACATATGGAAGGCCAAAAATTTCCCAAAACCTTTTAAGCTTTATTAGCTGATGGAAAATGGAGTCCTAGATCCCCACCCACAAATGTATCTTTCCCACATATGGATATGCATATTTCATGGAAGTCACTTTGAATTCGACATTTTGAAATGTTCAACTACTTGGTCGATTTCATGGTTTTTGAAATATTCAACTACATGGTCAATTTCATGGTTTTTGAAATGTACAACTACTAGGTCGATTTCATGGTTTTTATGTCACATGAGTGTAGTTTGTTAAAGATGACAATTGATATATGTTTTGTATAGTTCTCATTTGTGAAGTTTTTATGAAAACCATCAGCTTTCCAAAATTCTACATGCATTATGTAACTTTCTTCATTGTCAAAACCAAGGGAAAGTGCCATTTTACTTCACAAAAATTTATGTTTCGTAAAAGGACCCCCATGTAGAAGGCATGGCTATTTAAGCATAGTCACAAATGAAGGGATAAGGAACAAGTTCATGGAACTACAAGGCAATAGATGTTTCTACATGATATTAACCCATGCTTACAGCAAAGAGGGTATGAAATTTTGTGCCTGTTTGAATGGGTAATCTCTAGATAATGTGGGTTTTGTAATCCTCCACCATCCTTCTACATTACTATTTGCCATTGATCCATTTTTTGTGGGTAACATTGATGTAGTGCTATACTAGATTGTCAATATTTATTTGTGGCTTTCTATATATATATTGGGTCTCGAGGTTTATGGCCATTAGTCTATGGCAGGTGATTGTAAGCACAAAAGTTGCTACATGTACAAAATATTATTACTAAAGTGATCTCTTAATGATGATTAACTTTGTTCAGATGCATTTTCAATTCAATCTTTCGCATATATGCATCAGTGCGATTCTAGCCTCCAAAGAATAGGTAGCATGATTTGAATTAGAGAGATAACCTTCAACCAATGCATCTCCACAACCACAAAGCCTAACATATTTTGATAAGCTGCATTGCAAATGCAAGCAAGAATATATGTATTCAGCTTCATGTACAAAATCTTCCTTTGTGCACTTCTTTGCGGTCGTCAATAGGTTTCTTCCATAGGAGTCAATGGCATATTGCATGGATGTGTTGTAGCAGCTAGATGAAGTGCGCATGGAGAGCTATTATTTGACACAAGTGGTTCAGGAGCGTAGGGGAGGAACAAATAGAGGCATAGGAAGGAAGGTAGAAACAAAAAGAGACGCAGGGAGGAAGGTAGAAACAATAACAACAGCAGAGCATCGACGCCTCTACCCATAGTTTCAAGACCTCCAGGAGAATTTGGGGTGAGCTCCCCACCTAACCTTGTGACTATAGTCATGGAAACTTTTGTGGTTGTAGTGATGACTGCGACAACCACTCGGCCTAGCACAAGGGTAAGTTCACAGTCACTTTTGGGTCCTACTTCTTCTTCTCCCTTAGGTACAAGCTTGGAGCAATGGAGGGAAAGGATCTTGCAATTGATCAGCTCAAGCACCAAACCAGTGACCATAGTGGCAAAGGAGAGGGTGGGGATGACCTTTTCCCAAATGATATGTTTGAGTTCTCCCCTTTCAGCAATTCTTAGGAAAACAGCTGATTCCATGATAATGGTGTTGCCATTGGTGCCCACTTCAGCCACCAGTGACACAGGCTACCCAGTTGAAGGTGTGTGCATGGTTTATAATTGATATAGCACACCAGTGGGGTCTACACATTAGTACCGATAGCAATAGTTTGAGAATATGCAAACAGAGGTAGCCATGCTTCGATGGGAGAACGCTATGCTCTGGCAGACTCAGACAAGCCACATGAGGTAGATGGAGACATGACTTACTACCTTAGAGTTGAGGGTACATGATGCAAAAGCATCAACAGAGGCCATCTAGCCGCTCCATGAGGAGTACATTCAGAGCATCGCTGCGGAGAAGAACTTCAATAGGACTGGTTCATTATCTACGGGTGGAATTTTTTAGTAATGTATCAGTTGATGTGGACTAGTTGGACGACCTCCTAAGCTCCCTGCAGTGAGTGCATAAAGGAATGGGAGAGCCACATTCAGTGGTGGCACAATGCCATCGATTTGGAAAATTGCCACTATCCAAATGTAGGAAGGTGGGACCCCTATGCAGAGGGCAGTGCGGTTGGTGCTACGGGTGGCAGTTTCGGACAATCTACAACGCTTCCAATAATAAGGGCAATTGTGATCCAAACTACAACAATAGGGTGGCAAAAACGGGGGTGCAGTAGACAAAGAGAAAACGCAATGTGGTAGTTGATCCAAAGAAATGGGAGGCGAAGTATCATGCTCCAACCCACACTTTTGAAGACATGGGAGGCTAATCAAATTCAGCAATTGCAACGGGGCTTATAGCAAGTGTGATTTTGGTTGGAGCTTAGTGCACACTCCTTGGCACTACATCTGCCACCTCGCTCACCTTGGTGGCATGAGGTGGACCAGTTTTTGCACCAGCACTACTCCAAAAACCACACTCCTTTTATGCCATTGGCATATTCCCCATCCCTATTTCTGCATGTCTATCAGCATCCACTCACTCATCGTGAGTGCACCATGCTCAATCTTCCTTGCGGTGTGATGGAGCGGATGGAGAGGGAGAAGTGGAACAAACTAGGATATGTGGATTACAACCAGCCACACCGAATATAGTGGTTGATGGACATTGAAAGGAGTCCAAAATCAAAGAATTCACAGGCATGAACAGCAAGCTAAGGAGCATCTGAAACAATGTCTATTATGCGAATCAAAGGGAGCGAGCACCAACGAGGTCAGTGATCCTAGTTCTGACCTCACTATGTCGACAGTGAGGGTCCCAAAGAAATAAAGTAGATGATTCCTACTGAGCAATTGTTCTTAAACTCTTGTTGTATTGAGGAATTCTTAGAGATTAGTTTTTCTTTCACAAGTTCTCTACCTTGGCTTGGCCAGAATGATTTTATGCACTTTTCATGCATCTAAATTCTAATAATGAGTCGATTGAGCATTGTAGATTTGCATAGTCCACCATGAGTGCCATGTGTTAAGGCATTAACAATCTCTGGGTTTAGGTGGGAATACCGAGTGGTGCAAGCGTGGCAACTACCAGCCTGTTCGTCGATTGCCAACAATATCGAGGGGTCCATAAGGTAGTTTCTGAACTCTTGTGTTCATTCATACATTCATTTTGCAATCTATGTGTTTCCTATATGCACTATGTATTTCCATTCTGAGTATCTCTCTGAGTACTTTGATTTGATACCTTTGATGTTTAACTGTAATGTTTACCTTGATAGTTACAGGTGCTACATGCATATTATCATACCCATGGGAGATACACAGAGTTGCTAGAAGCACATTCATGCACAATGCATGGTAAGAACTATGGAAACATGCATTCCTGACCATTAAATGTTTTGAAAATCTTTGCAAGAATAAGGATTATACTCTCATGAAGTCTTAGGAAAGATATCATATCCATCGGACACACATGCCCAACCATTTGAAAATATGCATGCCCAACCATGCAAATGATACATGACCCACATAAAACTTTGTAAGCACAAGGTTATTTCTCTCACTGAAGTCCTATGCAAAGTATCATATCCATTGGACACACACAGATGCATATTTAAACACTCATACATGATGCATGGTAAGAAATGTGGAGATACACGTGTTCAAACACATAAATGATACCAACTCCGTATCAAAATTTTAAATCACAAGGATATTACTCTCATTAATCCTTGTGAAAACTATCACATCCATTGAGCACATATAAATATGCTAGAAGGACATTGATGCATATTTTGGCATGCATGCACAACACATGCTAAGTAAAGAAACGTGAAACTATGTAGGTACAACCATGAAAATGATACCCTATTCACATAAAAGAACATGGAAATTACTCTCTTCAAGGTCTGTTCATACTATTCTATCCATCAAAGACATACATGTATGCACACCGATGCATATTTTTATTACTCATGCACAATGCATGTAAGAATTGTGGAAGTACGTATGCCTGACCATGCAAATGATACCCAATCCACATGAAACTTTGAAAGATAAAATAAATTACTGTAACTAATCCCTATACAAGTATCATACCCACATCAGACATAGAAAAATATGCTAGAAATACACTAGTTTATATTTTTATCACTCATGCACAATGCATGGTAAGAATTGTGGAAATATGTATGCCCAACCATGCGGATGCTATCTGATACACATTATAATTTGCAAGAAGAATGATGCTACTCTCACTAAGGACTATGCAAAGCAACACACCTCCAACACACACACACACACACACACACAAAGGCTAGAAGAATGCTGATGCATTTTTATTAACACTCATGCATGATGCATGGTAAGAAGTGTGGATGATGTACACATGCCCAACCATGCAAATGATGTCCAATCTAGATAAAACTCTGCAAGAATAAGGAACATACTCTCATTGAGGCCTATGCAAACTATCATGCCTATCATACTTACATACATATGCTAGAAGCAAACTTATGCATGTTTTTAACACTCTTGCATGACGCATGGTAAGAATTGTACAAATACTTATGTGTGACCATGAAAATGATACCTAATCCACATCATACTTTGCAAGAGAAAGGATATTCCTCTCATTAAATCCTTGCAAAGTATCATACCCATTGGACACACACACATATGCTAGAAGCACATTGATGCACATTATTTGCACTTGCACATGCCGAACCATGAAAATGAAAGCTGATCCACATCAAAATTTGCAAGAACAAGAATCCTACTTTCATTAGATCCTACATAGAGTATCATATCCATCAGACATAGACACGTGCTAGAAGAACATCTACCATTTCATCATAAGAAATGGAAGTTAAGAAATTGTTGCAATTTTGTGTTGTCATTTATTCCTTAAAAATGGCAAACAAGAAAAGCTTGCCATTTCCTATTGCTATTTCCTCCCAAGAAATGGCAGTTCAAGAATTGGTTGCCATTTCTAGCTGCCATTTCTTCAAATATATGGCACTTTGACAAATGGCTGCCTTTTCATACATAAGAAATTGCAAAAATGAAAATTGTATGCCATTTCCTATTGCCATTTCTACCTATTTTTCTTGTAGTGGCCTTTAGGTTGTCATTTTGGAGAGGATCCTATGTGTCTTTCTTGGTTTAAATCTAGTCCTAGGCTCTTTGAGCCAAAAAACAATACAAGGCCAAATTGAGGCACTTTTAAATATTACTTCAAACAACAACAATCACAAAACTAATGGAAAGTGAGAAGGGAAATGATACCTATTAGATTTAGAAGAAGGGACCTAATCATAGGACACTTAACGTCATAACTCCTGGATATCCTATAACGAAAATATAGGTTTCTGGAATCCAAGCATTGCTGTATGTTAATACATGATATTGTTGATGGGATTTTTTATAAGAACCAATCCCTTATAAAATAACTAAGAAAAAATACAACTATTATGGTTAACTAACTAGAATGATTTATTTAAAATATTGAATCAATTCACAAGCTCCTCATCAAGTACTTACACTTTTTAGTTCTTTGGCTTGGTGATATAATTTGTATAGGTATGTTCTTTATAGTATTGCAAGCATTGAAAACGTTTGAAAGGGGTAAATAAATAAAATATTAAGCCCTCCCAATACAAAAAATCCCTAAATAATATATTCTATCCATATCCCTTTTTAGGCATTTCTATTTGCCATATGGGACTTCAAGTTCCCTCATGGGATTTGATCCTTTTTGTGTCATCTCTTGCACGGTAGTTAGAACTCCCTTATGGGAATAAACCTCCCCATACAAAATAATCTCTAAATAATATATCCTATCCATATCATTTTTAAGGAATTTCTAGCTTCCATATGGAACTTCAAGCTCCCTCATGGGAGTTGAAGTTTAATCATTTCCTCCCTTTTGTGTCATCTCTTGCATGGTAGTTAGAACTCCCTTATGGAAATAAACCAATAGCCCTTGATGGATTAAATCACTATACCATGTCAACACTTGAAGTCTTAAACATGAATTTGAAGTCTTGAACATGAAATTTGAAGCCCCCATATATGATGTCTTAAACATCATACATGACATTTAAATCAATATCCCACGTGAATATTTGAAGTCTGAAACATGAAATTTGAATCAACATCCCTATTTGAACTCTTAAACATAACATTTGAATCAATTTCCCATGTGAATATTTGAAGTTTTTAGCTGCTAGCCAATAGCCCTTGATGAATTAAATGAAAATCCTGCATGAATATTTTAAATCTTGCTGAACATGGTCCATTTAAAGTCCCACATATCAATTTGGTACTCCCATATAGGAGTGGATCAATATCCCACATGGAATCTTTGAAGTCCTAAACATCAATTTAAAGTCTGGCATACATGTTTAAAAGCCCAATTTGGGAGAAAATAAATATCCACATGGAATATTTGAATTTCCAAAAGGGTTATTTAAAGAGATTTGAAATCTTGCTATTTAAAGGGTTATATAAGAATGGATCAATATCCCACATGGAATGTTTGAAGTCCTAAACATCATATTTAAAGTCCCACATACAATTTTAGAAGTCCACTTTGGGAGTGAAACAATATCCCACATGGAATATTTGAATTTGCAAATGGGATATATAAAGTCTTGTGTAGGAGTTCGGAGATTCCTTCTGGAATTTAAAGTCCCACATAGGAGTTTTTGGGTCCCTTATGAGATTTTAAGTCCCACATAGGAATTTCAAAGTCTCTTATGAGATCTGATCCATATCCTACAAGGGATTTAATGTTACATACTGGAGTTCAAGGTCCCTCATGGAATTTGAAGTCCCACATAGGAGTTTTTGGGTCCCTTATGAGATTTGATCCATGTCCCATGAGGGATTTGCAGTCCCATACCCTTATGTGATTAGATCACATCCCTTAAGGGATTTGTAAAGTCCCTTCTGGAAGGTAGTAGGTTTATTAGGTCATCTTTGACCTGATAAGAAATAAATTTTTGTAAGAATAAATTTGGGATTTATGGAATTAAATATGATTTAAAAGATTTTTTTGAAAAAAAACGTTTAAAAAAAACCCTGACGACACTCATTAAGAATCCATCGTTCTGCCTGCAAGATGTGACACTGGCTCCACCCCTCTTACCCTCTTTTGGAAGAGAATACTTCGACCCTGACTTCACAGACCTCACTACTTTCCCTCCGCTAGTCGACAACTCGCCTGCGCAAACTCAGACGGATGTCAGAGATGGAAACAGAGCAACTTGGACCTCACCTGCTGGTTCCCAAGAAGGAACCCAAAGAGGAACCAGTGATTGAGGAAACTCTTTTCCCTCATCGGCCAGGGAGGTAGCAGGGTTGGAAGGTCCACAAGTCGTGGTTCTCTCAACACCGGAGCAGCGTCTCCTAGTTGCCCTAGAAAAGCTTCAACACCCAGCTCCACGTATGCGAGGGCTCTTTAACAAAATAGAGGGGGCTTCTTCTCTACTCCTTTCAAGGGAAAAAAAACTTTCTGGCAGCTCCCGGACAAGTGGAGTCCACTTTTGCATTCTCTGATCACAAACCACTTTTCCTTTAGTGTGAATTTGGGTCAAGTACAAGAGCCCCATCTTGGCTTAAGGCTAATCCCAGCCTTTTCCAGCTAGGGACTATACAAGATAAAGTGAAGGAGCTTTGGATTGCTCCTAGACTCATTGATGAGTTAGCGGCTGACTTTTGGATTAGGAATGCCCTTGAAATGCAAGAAGTTCTCAAGCATGCTAGAAAGCTCAGAGATAAAGTTTGACGTCAGAGAATAGCCACTGACTAGAAGAGGTTCAATGCTCTTGAAGCCCAGGAACATAACAGTAACACTCAAGCATAGGTCGAGCTTCGTCTTGCTAAGAGCGAACTAGCTAGACTTGAAAGCATAAGATATTCATCAACCACACTATACACCAGAAGATAGTGGGCTGGTAAGCTTGATAGGCCCACCAAAGAAACTTTCAAGATTATACACAGGAAGAGAACATTAGAGGAAATTCCACTCCTTGAAGTCAGTCCAAACAGTTGGGCACAATCGGACACTGAAAACAGAGAGTACATTTGCGAACACTTTAAGAATATTTTGTCATAAACGATGCAGACAAATGACACAGTAGTGTAGGCAAGACTTAGATGCCAGGCTGCAAGACAAAGGGTTGTCATAGGTCTTGACCATCAGAGCTTGGAAGCTCCTCTTACCCTAGGTGAACTTAAGGAAGCAATGATGGCCATGAAAGATGGGAAAACCCCTAGAGAAGACAGCTTACCCCCGTTGAATTCTACAAGGTCTTTTGGGAGTGGATAGGCCCTAGACTCCTGGAGGTATGGCAAGAAAGTATCTCCACCTCCTCTCTCCCTGATCACCTAAAAATTGGAATAGTTAAACTTATTCCAAAGGATAGAAGAAAAGATATAATAAAGAACTGGAGACATCTAATGATGCTTAACCGCAATTACAAAATCTTTGCCAAGGCACTAGCACTAAGAATCCAGCACAAGGGATACATGGAATTTTATAGGAACAAAAGGGATTCATAAAAGGGAGACACCTCCTAGAGGCTATTGTTAAGATTTGGGAAGGCTGTGAGCACACTGGGGGAGTCTAGGCAAGACATTTGCTTCATCAAAATAGACTGTGATAAAGCCTATGATAGGCTTGATTGGGATTTTCTTATGCAATCCATGAAAGACATGGGTCTGGGACCTAATTTCATTGCCGCAATCAAATTGATGCTTTCCAATGCCTCAACCAAGGTGTGCATCAATGGTGATATGTCCACCTTTTCAGTTGCAAAGATCCATTAGGCAAGGCTGCCCCATTGCCCCTCTACTATATGCTATAGCTGCGGACTCGTTGGACTAGTTGCTCATAGAAAAAACTTCTAAGGGTTCAATAAAAGGAATTGGGTTGCCTAATGGTAAGCAGATGGTGATGCAACAATTTGCGGATGACACGAATCTTATGCCTAGAAAAACTCCACACGTGATGTGAGAGAAGTTATGGAATCCCTGGAAACATATTGTCTAGCTTCTGGCTCACTCATTAATCATAACAAAACAGGTTACTGCACACGCAATGGAAACGCTCAAGCTCAGCGAGATCATCTAGGCTGTCAAGAACTAATTCAAAAAGGCACTATTTTCAAACTGCTTGGCATACCCATGGGCTTTGAGGTGTTAATGAAGGATCGATGGGACTGGGTACTTAATAGGTTCAACACAAAGCTGGAAAACTGGAGAGGATTTCAATCAAATCTAGCAGGAAGAAGGATGGTGCTAAATCATTGCCTGTATCCCATAACTATCTTTTACTTGTCTTGCTGGCATCCAAGCCAAGCGGGACTAGATAAACTTATTGCTAAATGCAGATCCTTTATGTGGGGAGTATATAACATAATCTCCAAGGTAAGATGGGACTTTTGCACTCGACCCAAGAGTGAAGGAGGGCTGGGAGTGATTGACATAAAACAGGTGGCAAAATTGGCAATGACATGGATATTCAAAGTTCTTCTTAACCCGGAACTAGATTGGGTTACACTCCTTGCTCAAAATTTCAAGCTCATTTGACTTGTTAGGGAAAAGAGATGGAATAATTACCCAAAGTTGTCTGTGGTTTTTTGTCCAAAACCCTGCTTAACTAAGGGTAGTGATTTATGGAAATCCTTGTGGAGAGCACTTGAATCAATTAAAACGCAAGTGCACTTCTCCGGCAAAGGGTTTTTCATGAAACTTGACTCTATTTGGGGGTCAGTAATACATAGAAATGCATTACTTAGCAATACTGATTTTATTAGAGCTTGCTTCCAATTCAACTTCCAATTCAACAAGGGCATCGAATCTTGGGGCCACTTGTGGCAAAGAGACCATATTAGATGGAAGACCTTGCTTGAAATTTGGAGAGAATTTAGATTGAGACCAATCAAGATGCCATGTTTGTCATGGATAGAATAGCTCTTTGGGAAGGAGATACACAGTGGAAGGGGGACTCAGTACTTAACTATGCATTAGAGTTTAGCTGGGTTCACTCCCATCATTTGCTCCCAATTCCTACACCGTATGATTCTATTGAAGATATGACCCCTGTATTAAATTTCTGGTGGAACAGCTCCAACTCTACACTTTGCTGGAAGCGGAGATTCTGTTATATTTGGGCCAAAGCTATTTCAGAGAAGATGTCGACCTTGCTCTAGTTGGTTATGCTGAAAGCTTTCTGGACAAATGCAAGAGGCCTCAGGATTGGAAAAGGGGACAGCAAATGCCGACACTGTGAGGGAGCACAGGAAGACGTATTTCACCTATTTGTAGCATGCCCATTAGCTAGGAAATTTTAGAAGAAAGTGCAGATATAACTAGGTGAGCCGATCAATTGGAAAGAAATTATGCTTGGGGATGCATCTAAAGTCAAACACTCATGTTGGGCACTAGTGCAGGCACATGCATTATGGTTTGTGTGGATTTCTAGAAATGAAGTCCAATTTAATGATAAGCTTACTGATGTAGAATATCTTTTTTCTGAATGGTTAGCAGGCTTCGAAGATATATGATAGCGACCTTGCATAGTTCTTTGTAGAGATCAAGAACCACGAGCTGGAGCACTGCCAAAACTTCAATCAAGAATGCCACTTCAAGGGATCCATCTATTATGAGACTGAGTCAGACTTAGACTGAGAGTTAGCTTTGAATTTTCTTCTGGATGACTTAAGATGCGAAGACCTGCGGATATAACTGTTTTTTGTGGATCATAAATGCATATCATATGAACTATTTATAATATAAATCATTTTTTCTCAAAAAAAATAAAAATCATCCATGGCTGGATGATGTTCCAACCATTGGGTTGGTTTAGTAAAATAACAATATATTGCTTTTCTGTTGCAAAATATATTGCTGTTAAATTTTGCTCAACCACGCCACTAGGCTGGTCAACAACTAATGTGTGTTCAACCACGCTGCTTCAGGAACTTCACATAACTGTTGATTGATCTAAAGCAGCCACGATTTAACTAATGTCTATTCAACAACGCTGATTCAGAACAATCACATAACCACTAATTGAGCTGAAGTAGCCACGGTTTGATGATGTTCCAACCATAGGGCTAGCTTAGTAAAATAACAATATATTGCTGATCTATTGCAAAATATATTACTATTAATTTTTGCCCAACCACGACATCGGGATGGCAACTAATGTCTGTTCAACCACGCCAGCTCAGGACAATCACATAACTAGTGATTTAGCTGAACCAGCATAGTGTTGCATGATGTTCCAACCACCGGGCTGATTTAGGACAATCACATTTAGTCCAAGCTTGGTTTAAGAAATGAAACAAGTAAACTATCCCAAATCTCAATCACAAACAACCACTGGGTTGGTTTAGGCACCATTGACCTGTATTATATCAAGCATGTGTATTGTGTGCTCCTCAAACACCTTGCGTCCCATCTGATTTTTACAAATGTCCTTTCTATTTGGAGAAACTCATATTTTTGTACCAAAACATCGTCACTCCAGTAATGATTCTCGCACTAAGACTGTATCTCCTTTTTTGCGTTCTGTTGAAGTCCACAGTCTTCTCATATCAGGATGATCATGCATTGCTTCTACTCTACGTTCAACTGCTAGAGCCATGTTGGTCCTTCTGATTGACAACATCTTTGACATTGTGCACCCAAGCCATTTTAGGGGACACCAACATAGCTAATGTTGACCTCTTTGCACCTAGTTGATCTAAGCTGTGCACCCCTTTCACTTTCTGTAGGCCATTTCTCAAGTTAGAGAGCATCGCCTCTTCGGAGTGCATCTTTAGGGTGCATGCTAAATCTTGTAAAGACTCGAGATTGGTATTCAATTGGCTGGATGTTGCTGCCTCGAATGCTCCCACCAATCATGACACCATAGCTCGTGCTCTTTGCTCTGATGGCAATGATTGAATTCGCATGCATTTGTGCAACTGCTTCCTGCTACTACTCTACAAGGAGTCATCTTTCTTCTCGTTGTTTCTTCCTTCACAAATGTTGGAAAAGTGTCTTCCATTGCCATTTCAATACTGTGCCATTGCTTTCCTTGACCTGCAATCTATTCCTTGTGCCTTGACCATGCTTTTCAGCTTTCCTGCCTCATAGCCTCTATCTCCTTCTCTTACAAGCCATGGCAAGCTGTATGTTGGCATTGACGCCATGGCCATGATCAGTCCAGAATAGACCCAGAGAAGCTAGATTGTGAGGCGAGCAAAGAATAGAAGACAACTTACTCAAAAGAAGACAATGCCAAACCAAAGTTTATGCAAGGTCACATCGAGGTGTGTATGGGTTGCAGGGCATGGATAGGTTGCAAGTAGTTAATATTCCAAGATTCGATGGGCGGGGGGTGTGAAAATTCAAAATTTACAGGAGTAGAAAAATTTTCAACCGTAGGGTTTCCCCCCTCCGATGATACACATCAACAGAATTGGATATCCCAAACAAGTGCAATACGGCCTAAAATGCTTCAAAACAAAAATAAGCCAAAGGGCACACTATCGTTTTTGATGCCATGTGTTATGAAATGCAATGACATTTGGCATGCTTATGAGCCATATAGTAAGCAATTGCATGGAAAAAGAAACAATTCAAAATTATAGATAGTGTTGGATTTATTTAAATATCTTTGCACATGCTCAAATTGCATATTTTCAACTTCCATTTTAGGGTGAATCTAGATATCAATATCAACAACTATCAATGTTTTAAGACCACCATGTAGTAGTCCCACTACTTTGGATTCCAAATTTTCAATCCGTTTTTGTTTTTAACAAATAAAAAAAAAGTTATGGAGCTTGCCCTCAAATGGGTTTGCATTACTTTAGCACAACATTAGAGTCCTGTTAACCCATGTCTAATGTTCTCATTTAGGTGTGTCCTTGGGTTGAGGAGAAGCTCACGTAGTGTACTTTTGAATGATTACTTGGTTGCATGTATGTATAGAATAAAATTTTGATGTTTTTGGATAAATTGCTATATCCTATTATTGTCTTTAGGATGACTTGTAATGCTTTAATAGTCGCATTCCAAATCCTTATTCCATAATTGTGGTCTCATGTTCAAGTTTGGAATGTGTACTACAACTTGAAGACAAAGTTTGCCAAATTCTGTTGAGCAATGCATAAGTTATGGGTCATGCAAGATACCTATATATAGAAAATTCCTTGAACCTAACCAAAAATGGCTACATGCAAGCAAACAATGACCTGGAGGTAACATAAAACATTGGAGGCATAATAATAGACTCAGCTTTGTGCCTATTGCTTCTAACATCACAATGTCCATCCCTCTCCATTGAGAAGCTGTAGCAACTCCAATGTAGGGACTTGGAGTTGGTGGTGGTGGAGGAAATTTCCTTGATTGGGCAAAACAATTTCACCACAATGGACATGTGCCTACATGAAATTAAAGACAACCACAATCAGCCCTTTGGGGGAGTTGACATTCTTCTTTGTGTAGACCTTTGCCAAGTAAGGCCAAAAGAAGACAATTGGATTTTCTCCACAATGCCGCGTAATATGAAGGGACATATAATATTATGAACTACATCAACCAATGTGGCAAGACACAAACTATTTCCTAGACATGCTGAACAGATTAAGAGTCGGCAAATAAACTCAAAGTGACCTCGAGCTCATCATCCACGTGCAGTTCAAATGAAGTCCCACCTCAGTCCCATAGAGAATAACACACTATTCAAAATTTTTGGACTTGTGTAAAGTCCAATTTGAGAAATGGACTAAAAAACAGTCCAAAAATTTTGAATATGCTAGTAAATAATGTTGTTTTTTGAACTAGATTTGACAACTCCAAACAAAAGATTTGGTGATTAAGTACTAAGAACATCAATGCATAACCAAATCTCTTACAGAGGTGGTCTACATAAACATCTTCATAACTTCTTATGAATTGAGCTACTATCACCTAAGAACATCAATAGATGACCAATTCTCTTAGAGAGGTGGTGTAAATAAACACCTTTATGTATAAGTGGTGTGCACACACCTTTATGACCATTTCTTTTAGAAAGGTGGTGTACATAAACCCCTTAGAAAGGTAGTGTACATAGATCCTTTTATGTGTAAGTGATGTACATATACACCTCACTTGGTATTAAAAAACACCCTTAACTATAAAAATACATTGACATAAAGTTTAAAATACACCATTAAGTATAAAATGGACCTCATAAACAATCTTTATACACAATAATGAGAGTAAAGAAATCAAAAAAGTAGTTAACTTTTTATTAGATATTCGCTTTACACAAAAGTTCAAAACTTGTGATTACAAAGCCGTCAGCAATCATGTTCCTCAGTACCAATGTCCTCAATGCCAGGCCCTTGACTACCACGGTCCTGACTAATAGGCTGCTCTAAGACTGGAGTCTCAGTAGCAAGGTCCTCAGTAGTTTGCTCTTCAGTTCCAAGCACCTGACTAGTAGGCTGCTCTAAAGTCTCATGTCCAAGTTCTTGGTGAGTAGGGTCCTGGCTACTAGGTTTCTGACTAGTAGGCTGCTTTGGAGTCTGTAAGGTTATGGTTGAAGAACCATCTATGCCTCCTGCTAACTCCTCCTGGTCATGCTTTACCTCATCCATACCTTCTTTGGGTAAGGCTTCCTTGCTTGATCCACTTGCATGTCCTTCACCCAAGATCAAAGGTGCCTTCCTCACTTTTAATTTCAAGGGAAGTGCTACCACCTCTTTAGCCTTACCTTTTCCTATGACATGCTGTACTACTACTTTTTGCTACCACGAGCCTTCCCGTATGATGAGTGGAACCTCCTTGACTCTAGTTGACAATTGATCACCCTTATTCTTTGTGTGGATTTCTTCTTGGCGTAAGTCATTGGATGCAGAGCTTTCATCCTCATCATCACTTGAGCTAGAATCATCACCCTCAAACTCACTACCCTCGTCTTCAACATTTTCCTCACTACCCTCTTCTTTAACATTTTCCTCTTCAAAGAAGGTAGTGCAACTGTAATATGTATCCAAAGAACTCAATCTGATGGGGGGTATCAATGAAATTTACATTTCTACCTTGGCATAGCAATTTCTTAGCAGCAAAACCCATTCGATACAATGCTACTTCCCACCCATCATTCAGTAAATTCTTTGTCATCTCTAGTATCACATCAGGATCCATCGGCTTTCTGTAATCCACCATTGCTGCATCAAGTTTAACCTTATTGTCCTCAAAGTAATGAAGCTCGAGAGTCCTTAAAGGAATTTTGATTAGATTGCCACCACCCTTGGATAAGAAGCACATCAAGAAAGGTTACAAGACTTGAATGGCAATGCCTTCCAAGATAGTCATATGATTGTGTAGGACTATACCATGGTATACTTTTGAAAGCAGATGTCAAACTCGCATACAAGGCATCCCTTTGTGATTCTATCATGAACAGAACCAACGTTGATCTTTTCTTATCTGCCATAGGACCTTCTATGATAAACCGCACAAGTTCAACTATTTGTGACACTGCAAGGTCTTGCAATTCATCTATGAAAAATACACATGGCTTCTCCCAAGCATGACCGCTCATTGTTATGAAATGCTATGTATCAATGCCATTGACGTGTGCAAAATTTGTATCATTATCTGATAGCAAGATATCATAGGAGAAGCTGAATGGAGAACCGTCATCTAAACCACCAATTGCTCTACCTTGGGCAGTGGACTGCAAGGCCTTTTTCTTGATGTCCATATATTCTGTCTCAACAATCTTTGGCATTTTAGCTCTTAGATCCTTTGTTGGTGTGGTATCTGCATCCATTGAAGCCAACCACTTTCTAGCCCATGTCTTATCAAGGAGTTGACCTAGGCTAAGTGCTTTCTTCTTATCCACATTAATTGACTTGCCAGCTAACTCATCATCAGATTTCAATAAAACAATAGTGCCGAGAGAGCAGCCTCACTTTGAATCATTCGGGTGACCACTTCATCCAAGTTGCTATGCTTGCTCTTCTTTCCAAAGAAGCAGTCACCGCTTAGGATCTTCTTACATACTTCTTCTGTTATTGCATCTGGAACAAACCTTAATGCTCTCCACTAAACAATAGACATCGGTTTCATTATTTCTTTCCTCTGAGTTGCAGTGTGCTCTGGTGCCTCAAAGGATATCTTTATCTTTCCTGTTTCATATGCTTGGCAAACATCCACCATGCTCTGAAACACAGAGTCCTTGTGGAAGACAATGCAAGTAATATCCCTGTATCTTGCAACGGCAGTGTTTAGATCCTTTGCCTCAACCTTATTACTTGGTATGCCTTGCATATTGCTTACAACACCTTTCAAGCATCTATAGAATCGAGTCCTCTTTGCCAAGTACTCAGATGTAGGTCTCTTGCCCTTCACTGTTTGTGGCTTTCCATAGCCCACCCATAACTCCCTTGCCCTTATCAGGATCTCAGAAAGAGAAGAGCTTTTTTTCAACCTAAATGGAGCAAAATTCAGCCTTTCTGATTCTAGAATGTACTTCGAGTCATCGTTAAATATGCATACATGACAAATGACCTATTGAAACTTTTCCATCCACTCAATCTGCGGCAAGTTTCCTTTTCTTCCCTCATCAAGGGCGATCCTGCAAGCTTCACAAAAGTGTTGCCCATCAATGGGCTCAAACCTGCATCTTTCCAAGAATCTATTCTTTGCGAGCATGTATCTCTTCTCGATGTCAGTCCCATATCGACTTTGGTACAAAGACTCTCCACGAACAAAGTCACTCCTTCTAAAGTTCTCAAAAGCATTAAGAAAGTCCACGCGCTTTTGAAATGTGACATCAAGCAATGTAGGATCATCTTCTTGAAGTCTCTTAAATGCCATAGGATGAAGAGTGATATTAGTGGCAACTGGAGTTCTTGTTTTCCTCGTATCTTCATACAATTTGCGTGCAAATGTCTTATCTAGCTTTCTTTGATTTGTGAACAACGAAGCTCGATCAATAAGCATTGTGGCCATGCTGAATTGTGAAAATCCCCAAATGTACCCCTCATCCTCCAGATGTAAGTCTGCCACACTTATAGAAAAGTCTGCGAGACTTGTATCTTCTTCTTACGGATCCTTCTGATCATCACTATCCAATTTTTCGCCTGGTTTTAAATAACCTGCACTTGAACAATCTGCACGTGGAGTAGGAGTTATTTTTGCTCTCTTTCTGGGAATAGTTGTGGAACTTGAATCTGCTCCACGATCACTCCTTGTTCCTGTAGTTGCAGCAGTCAATGGTGTAGGTACAGTTGGAGATACTGTAGTTACTACTGTAGATATTGTAGTTACTCTTGCCGGAGATACCGTAGTTATCGCCACAGATATTGGTGGTACAACTTGAGGGTTACATGTTATAGATGGCATACTTACTGTTGCTGAAGGTACAACACCACCACTTGGAAATGCATTCCACATTTTCTTCAATGCTTCTAAGGCACTAAGTAATTCTTGGGATCCCTCAATTGAATCTGGTAAGGGCTTCAAGAAGTGCTTGTGCGTGACTCGTAACTTGTAGACCACATCGTCATTCTTCCCTTTGCACACAACTTCTATCAAATTGTTTTCTTTAATGTTGATGGTTGAGACCATGCCACGATTTCTTACTACCTCTGGAGAATATTTCACGCTTGACACATTCTCGGCAGTGTCTCGGCAGTGATCACCAAAAAATACTTTGATTTGCGCTCCATAAAATACCAATCATGTTCAAGATATTTGAAAGACATCTTGGAACTAAAACTCGAAGCCATAGTTTTCTGCAAAGCAATCAAAAACAAAAAATGAGAATAACAATGATTTTCAAACTCAAAATATTAAAAAAATTGCTGATTAAATATTTAAATATTAAAAATTAATTAAAATTTTAAATGTTTAAATATATTTCTTATATTTTTTTACATAAATAATTTAATTCAAAATATTTTATAAACATAGATAAAAGAATTTAATTTATTTTTTTAAAAATTTTATTTAAATTTTTAAAATTTTTATTTTATTTATTTAAATTTATTTATTTATATATCTATATATTTCAATTTAAATTTATTTTTTCTAAATTTTTCTAAATTTTATTTATTTATTTAATTTTAATTTTTAAATTAAATTAAATTTATCAATTTAATTTTTAAATTAAATTAAATTAAATTTATTAATTTAATTTTTTAAATTATTTTAATTATTTTATTTCATTTTAATTAATTATTTATATATTTAAAATTTAATTTAATTTTTTTAATTTTATTTATTTTTAATTTTTAATTTTTTTAAAATTAAATTAATTTTTTTAGTTTTTTAAAGCCCCGAAGGACCCCCACTTAAGGAGAGGAAGGGATTAACCCCCAACCTGTTGCGTGCGCAATAGGTTGGGGGGTTAATCCCCCGCCCTCCCCTCCCCTCCTCTCCCATCTGCCCGTCCCTCCCCTCTCTTCTCGCCTCCCCGCCTCTCCCCTCCCCTCCCGTCTCCCCTCCCCTCTCCTTCCGGCCCCTCCCATCCTCCTTCCCGCCCTCCCCCCTCTCGCCTCCTCCCCATCTCTCATCTCGCCTCTCATCTCCCCCCCTCTCGCCTCCTCTCACCCCTCCCCCTGCCTCGCCTCTCGTCTCCCCTCCTCGCCTCCTCCTCCCCCCGCCTCTCCCCTCTGCCTCCCCCCTCTCCCCTCCCCCTCTCGCCGCCCCTCCTCGCTGCCCCCCCTCCCCCCCTCTCGCCTCCCCTCCCCCCCGCCCCCCTCTTGCCGCCCCTCCCCCTCGCCTCCCCTCCCCCTCTCGCCGCCCCTCCCCGCTGCCCCCCCTCCCCCCCTCTCGCCTCCCCTCCCCCCCGCCCCCCTCTTGCCGCCCCTCCCCCTCGCCTCCCCTCCCTGCTGCCCCCTCTCGCTTCCCCCCGCCCCCCCTCTTGCCTCCCCTCGCCTCCCCTCCCCGCCACCCCCTCTCGCCTCCCCCCCACCCCTCCCCCCCCTCTCTGCCACCCCTCCCCCTGCCTCTTGCCTCCCCTCGCCTCCCCCCCCTCTCGCCTCCCTCCCACCCCTCCCCCTGCACTGCTGAGGGATGAGGTCATTAGTTTGTGGGGGGGAATGAAGGACAAATTGATGTAATGGGGTGTACCTAGGGGTACAAGGGTTGTGTGTTGGTTAGTGTGACCAGGTTTAGTGGTAGAAGGTTCTATTAGGTGTGATTGAGAGATTCATGGGCTAATTGAGAAATCACTGGAGTGATTTGTGGATCTGGAGACGCTCTCCTTTGGGGCACATGCATTGTATCAGTTGACCTTATAAGGAACTCTCCTCTCTTGAATAAACTACTCCATTCTCTCCATTTGCTTCATTCCATTGTCTCCTTGCTATTGTTCCATCAGAAAAGCCTCGACAAAAGGCATGAAGAAGCTCTAATACCATGATATTGGAGAGGAGAAAATTGAATAAGCTCTAAAATTTGAAGAGGGAGAGGAGAATATTGGAGATGAGGAGAGCGGGCATAGCTAGAGAGCACACCACAAATTACTAGCTATACACTCGATTACTTATTATAAAGGATTTATATATATAAACACTTTAGGGTTAAGATTAGGATTAAGGTTAGGGTATCCAAACCTTTTTCCATTTTAGCACTCCAATTCTTATCCACATTGTTAGTAGATATGAAGGAAGCAGAGGAATGCCTTTTACCTCGAAAATATTGTGGTGAGAAGGGAGACAAACCCTTACCAGAGTTTATACCATCTAATGAGATTGAAGAGGGTCTATTTGTTGCAGTTTGGGCATCTTTGATCCAGGTTCAGAGTTGGATGACCAAGGTGGCCCAATTTGGGTTGCAAAGGTTGCTAAGATAGAAAGGAATGACAAGGGAACTCCTATAACATTCACAGCTTTATGGTATGAACCAAAGCCATTGAAAAATCTCTCGAGAAGATATACAATAAAACAACTCTATGAGGGATGCTTGCAAAAGAAACATGAATGGGATCCAAATAATGAGGGATTAACAAAGGTGGAAGTCAGTAGCATTATTCATTGTTGGAAATCGAGGACACAAAGTTTTAAAAAGAAGCATGGATACAATGTTGAAAAATGTATCACAATCCCTGATCCAAGTCGTGTCCATATTAAACATCATTTGGCAAGACTTGACCCATCAAGCGCAAATACATTACATGACTCTGATGACTCTGAACGAGATTCAGATGCATAAGATAATGTTTTGTATGCTTTTTTCCATACAAATGGTGTATTTATACACCACCAATAAGATAATGTATTGTATGCTTTGTTTTTCAAAAAAAGGGTATATCTATACACCACTTATATATTGAATTCAACAAACTCTTTTTTTTTTTTTAATGGTGTATCTATACACCACTTATTTGTTGAATTCAGCAAACTCTTTTCATATGGTGTCATATTTTCACTTTATCAGTATAGTGTTAAAATTGAACTGGAGTTAGGAGACTACTGTTATTATTATTATAGTTATTGGATGGGGGCACCATGCACAAGTTTTAGCTTCATTGAGCCATATTTTTTTTAATTAGAGGCCACCACTTGACTTTTTAGCTTAATAAGGCCATATTTGTATATAAGTGACCCATTTAGTGCTCTAAAAAGCCCAGTTTTTGAGCTCACTAAGTGAAGTTGAGTGGAGAGGATATGCTCCAAAAAAAGTCCAAACCAAGAGAGAAAGTCCCAAAAATTTTAAATAGTGTGTTGAATCATCTTTGGTTGCATTTGTGTAGAACAAGTGGGCACGCTGTATTCGATATTCTCACTACAATTGCACATGTAATCAAAGCAAATAGACAACTTGAGACAAGTGGCATAAAACTTGCAACAAAACAATTAAGGTGCCACATCACCCAAGCTAGCTGGAGGACTACACAATGAACTAAAACTCAAAGAGGGAACTCTCATATAAATATGCATTGGCAATTTCAACATCTTGATGGGTTGGTCAATGGTGCAGATGGCCACTTCATGCACGCTGAGAGTGTAAGAGGATGACCAACCATCTGAATACAATTAACCAAGCAAGAACTAGCCAGCAAACAAGGGCAAATAACATAGTCCTATACAACAATGGAATCCATAAGCCTCGGACACCAGACTCCAATATAGTGCATTAATAGAGGATTCCAAATCAGGAGGAACCACCTAACATATGGTATGCCGAACACAATTCCCAATCCAGCCAGCATCAGGACGGACAATCCATCGCTCTCAAGGACTCACAATGGATACATTGGCATTCAATCCATCAAACTCACCACTAAGTATTATCGTAGTGGCCTTTTTACATAACCCTGCGAGCCATAATTATCAAAGAAGGCATCATCATCTTTCTCTTCATCCACCAACCTCTCTCTGAACGGGTCATGTAAGTCCATCTTTTCATCATCATCAACTGGGACATTATGATCTTCAAGGTCATCATCCATGTCATCACTCTCCTTGTGCTCTACCTCTTTTTCATAGCCTGTGGTTAGATCTACTTGAAGCTGAAAATAGGCCATAAAATGCTTGTTTTCAATAATATTTGTGGAGTTTCCTTTTTTGAGGAGAATTCACTCTTTTATAATTTTTTAAAAGTATAATATAAAACATGTAAATATATAAAACTTTCTCTCTTTCCTCTAAACTTTCTCTCTCTCTCTCTCTCTCTCTCTCTCTCTCTCGACTCCTAATTATCTCTATAGCCATAGTCAAGACACCTCATTCTCTCTCTTAATCTCTCTCTCTCTCTCTCAACTCTTATGTCTTTCCCTCTCTCTCCTCATCCCACTCATTCTCTCTCTTAGTTTATCTCAAGTCTCTCTTTCTCTCCCTCCCATGGCCGCTAGGATTTATCATTCTCTCTCTTCATCTCTCTCTCTCTCTCTCCCTAGGATTTGTAATTATTTCTCTCTCTCTATTTATTATTCTCTCTCTTAATCTCTCTCTCTAGGATTTGTAATTCTCTCTCTCTCTTCTCTCTCTACCTAGGATTTATCATTCTCTCTCTTCATCTCTCTCTCTCTCTCTCTCTCTCTCTCTCTCTCTCTCCCCCCCTAGGATTTGTAATTCACTCTCTCTCTCTCTCTCTCTCTCTCTTACCCTCTCTACCTCCCTCCCTCTATCGTCTTGGTCGCTAGGATTTGTCATTCTTTCCCTCTCTCTCTCTCTCTCTCTCTCTCTCTCAATTCTCTCTCTTAATCTCTTCCTCCCTTCCTCCCTCCCTCCCTCTCTCTCCCTCCCTCCCTCTCTCCCTTTCTCTCTCTCCTCTGTCCGTCTTCTCACTCTTAATCTCTCTTTCTCTCCCTCCCCTCTTCTCTCTCATTTCTCATTCTCTCTCTCTCTCTCTCTCTCTCTCTCTCTCTCTCTCCCTCCCTCCCTCCCTTGGTGGCCACGGCTGCCAGAAATTTCATTCTCTCTCTCTCTCCCTCTCTCTCATTTCTCATTCTCTCTCTCTCTCTCCCTCCCTCCCTCCCTCCCTTGGCGGCCACAGCTGCCAGAAGTTTCATTCTCTCTCTCTCCCTCTCTCTCTTTCTCTCTCTCTCCCGCTCTCTCTCCCTTAGTCTCCCTCCTCTCTTCTCTCTCATTTCTCTCTCTCTCTCTCTCTCTCTCTCTCTCTCTCTCTCTCTCTCCCCCTCCCTACTCTCTCCCTCCCTCTGGCAGCCACGGTCGCCAGAAGTTTCATTCTCTCTCTCTCCCTCTCTCTCCCTCTCTCTGCCTCTCTCTCTTTCTCTCTCTCCCTCTCTCTCTCCCTTAGTCTCCCTCCTCTCTTCCCTCTCATTTTTTTCTCTCTCTCTCTCCCCCTCTCCCTCCCTACTCTCTCCCTCCCTCTGGCAGCCACAGCTGCTAGGAGACCCTCTTCTCTCTCTCTTAATCTCTCTCTCCCTCTCTCCTCTCTCTCTATCTTTCCCTCCCTACTCTTCTCTCTCATTTAAGGAGCCCCTCTTCTCTCTTTGAATCTCTCTTTCTCTCTCCCCCTCTCTCCTCTCTCTCTTTCTCTCCCTCCCTACTCTTCTCTCTCATTTCTCATTCTCTATCTCTCTATCTCTCTCTCCCCCTCCCTACTCTCTACTCTCTCCCTTTGGTGGCCACGGCCGCCAAGAGCCCCTCTTCTCTCTCTTAATTTCTCTCTTTCCCTCTCTCCTCTCTCTTTCTATCCCTCCCTATTCTCTCTCATTTCTCATTCTCTCTCTCTCTCTCTCTCTCTCTCTCTCTCTCTCTCTCTCTCTCTCTCTCATTTCTCATTCTCTATCTCTCTCTCTCTCTCCCCTCCTCAAGAGCTCCCTCCCTACTCTCTACTCTCTGCTCTCTAGCTCCCTCCCTACTCTCTACTCTCTCCTCTGGCCACAAGACTTTTCATTCTCTCTCTTTCTCTCGCTCCTCCCTCTTCTATCTCTTAATCTCTCTCTCTCCCTACTCTCTTTCACTCTTTCTCTTCCTCCCCTCATCTCTCTCTTAATCGCTCTCTCTCCCTCCTTCTCTTTCTTTCTTTCTTTCTCTCTCTCTCTCTCTCCCTCCCTCTCTCTCCTTCTCTACCTCCCCTCTCCTCTTCTCTCTCTCTCTCTCTCTCTCTCTCTCTCTCGCTTTCTCTCTTTTCAAATTTACAAACTCAAATTTCAATAAGAAACTAATTGAAATAGAACTCAAAAACTCAAATAAGAAACTAATTTAAAAAGAATTGTAATGACTACTAAAAAAACCCCCTCCTCTCACTGCCACAGCCGCTAGGAGTTTTCATTCTCTCTCTCTCTCCCTCCACCCCTCTTCTGTCTCTTAAACTCTCTCCCTCCCTCCCTCTCTTCCTTCTCTTTCTCTCTTTCTCTCTCTCTCTCTCTCTCTCTCTCTCTCACTCTCTCTCTCTCTCTCTCTCCTACTTTCTCTCCCTCCTTTCTTTTCTCTCTTAATCTCCTGCTCTCTCTCTCACACTCTCTCTGTCTCCTCTCTCTCTCTAGCTCTCTCTTTCTCTCTATCTCTCTTTTCAAATTTAGAACACAAAATTTAATAAGAAATTAATTGAAATAGAACTCAAAAACTCTAACAAGAAACTAATTGAAAAAGAATTGTAAGTGAAAAAAAAGAATTACAAGAAGAATTGTAGAATTGCGAGTGAAGAAAAAGAATTGCAAGTACCTGGAAAAGTGAAAAAAGTAAGGCTCCACTTATCCTTGCTCTTCCACTCTTGGTTGCTTCAATGAAATGAGGAGAGAATGAGAATGAATGAATGGAAAGAAGAGTATATATAAGAAAAACTAGCCCACTCCTCCCACTCACGAATAAATTTGAATTTTAAAAAAAGAGAGGGAAATTTCAATTCATTCTTCTAGATAAATTTGAATTCAAATTTGTGTTCAACATTCTTCTTGATACGATTTGTGTTCGGCATTCTTCTCGTATGTCCCCCTTCATTCTTCTCGTATGTCGCTTCTTATTTGTCGCTCTTGCTTGTGGTAGGCTCTTGTTTATCACTCTTGCTCGTGGGATGTTCTACTCTTAGTTGTAAGAATTCAACCTCTCTCCCTCTACTCCTCTCCTCTTCTTTATGTAGTGGGCTCTCTCTCTCTCTAATGGAGCTCCCTCTCTAGTCGCATATCTCTCTCTCTCTAGTCGCATACCTTCCTCTCTCCCTCAAGTTTTCTCATCTCTCCTCTCTCTCTAGTCGCTTACCTTCCCCTCTCCCTAAAGTCTTCTCATCTCTTCTCTCTCTCTAGTAGTGTTTCCCTCTCCATCATGTCTTCTCCCCCCTCTCTCTCCAGTCGTGTACCTTCCCTCTCCACTTCCACTCTAACTCCTCTCCACTCCCTTCCCTCTTCTCTCACCTGGGGGCCGCGGCTCCTAGGAGTCCTCTCTCTCTCTCTCTTCCTTCTCTCTCTCTCCTCCCCTCCCCTTCCCTCCTCACTCTCACTCCTCTCCCTCTCCTCTCATCCCTAGGGGCCACGGCCGCCAGGGCTTCTATCTCTCTCTCCTCTCCTCTCGTCACTTTCCCTCTCTCTCTCTCCTCCCCTCATTCCTCTCACTTCTCTCACCTTCTATCTATCTCTCCTCTCCTCCCCTTCTCCTACCCTCCCCTCACTTTCTCTCTCTCTCTCTCCTCCCCTCATTCCTCTCACTTCTCTCACCTGTGGAGGCCGTGGCCGCCAAGGCTCCTCCTTCTCTCTCCTCTCTATCCTCTCTCTTCCCTCAATTTCTCTCTTTCCTCTCCCTCCCCTTACTCCTCTGTCTCTGTCTCCTCTCCTATCTCTCTCTCCTCCCCTCCCCTTTCCCTCACTCCCCTCCCTACACTCACTTTCTCTCTCTATCCTCTCCTCCCTCCACTCATTCCTCTCACCCTTGGGGCCGTGGCCGCCAGAGCTCCTCCTTCTCTCTCCTCTGTCTCCTCACTCCCCTCTCTTCCCTCACTTTCTCTCTCTACTCTCCCTCTCCTCACTTCTCTTTCCCTCTCCTCACTTCTCTTTCTCTCTCCCTCCTCTCCCTCCCCTCAGTCTCTCTCTCTTCTCTCCCTTTCCTCACTCCTCTCACCCTGGGGGCCGCGGCCGCCAGGACCTCTCTCTCTCTCTCTCTCTCTCTATCTCCCTCTCTCTCTCTCTCTCTCTCCCACCCCTCCCTCCCCTCACTCCTCTCTCTCTCTCCCCTCCCTCTCTATGTCGCCTCCCCCTTCTTTCTCTCTCCCTCCTCTCCCTCCCCTCATTCTCTCTCTCTCCTCTCCCTTTCCTCACTCCTCTCACCCTGGGGGCCGCAGTCGCTAGGACCTCTCTCTCTCTCTCTCTCTCTCTCTCTCTCTCTCTCTCCCTCCCCTCCCTCCCCTCACTCCTCTCTCTGTCTCTCCCCTCCCTCTCTACGCTGCCTCCCCCTTCTTTCTCTCTCCCTCCTCTCCCTCCCCTCATTCTCTCTCTCTCCTCTCCCTTTCCTCACTCCTCTCACCCTGGGGGCCATGGTTGCTAGGACCTCTTGCTCTCTCTCTCTCTCTCGCTCGCTCTCTCTCTCTCTCTCACTCTCACTCACTCTCTCTCTCTCTCTCTCTCTCTCTCTCTCCCTTCCCTCCCTCCCCTCACTCCTCTCTCTCTCTCTCTCTCCCCCCTCCCTCTCTACGTTGCCTCCCCCTTCTTTCTCGCTCCCTCCTCTCCCTCCCCTCATTCTCTCTCTCTCCTCTCCCTTTCCTCACTCCTCTCATGCTGGGGGCCACGACCGCCAGGACCTCTCTCTCTCTCTCTCTCTCTCTCTCTCTCTCTCTCTCCCTCCCTCCCTCCCCTCCCTCCCCTCACTCCTCTCTCTCTCTCCCCTCCCTCTCTACGCTGCCTCCCCCTCTCGCCGCCTCCCCCTACCGCTGCCCCCTCATGCTCCCGCTGCCTCCCCCTATCGTCGCTACCCCCTCTGCCGCCGCCTCCCATTGCCTCCCCCTACCGCCACCCCCTCTCTCTGCTCCCCCTCTCCCACTGCCTCCCCCTCCTGCCGCCTCCTCCCTCTGTCCTTTCCTCCCTCTCTCTCCCCCCTCCATCCCCCTCTACCGTCGCCTCCTCCTCCCGCTGCCTCCCCCTCCCTCCTTTCCTCCCTCTCTCTCCCCCCTCCACCCCCCCTCTGCTGTCGCCTCCCCCTCCCGCTGCCTCCCCCTACCGCCTCCCCCTCCCACCGCCTCCTCCCTCCCTCCTTTCTTCCCTCTCTCTCCCCCCTCCACCCCTCCATCCCCCCACCTCCCCCTCTATCGCCGCCTCCATCCCCCCAGCTTTCTACATCCTGGCAACAGACCAACCACAACACCCACAGCCTGGTCTCGGTTAGAAATCAGCAAAAGGTAGGCCATCCAGTAAAACCACAAGCCCGAAGGCCCCAAAAGCAAATCGCCCAGCCTGTAGGAGCCTGGGAACAGCCCAAAACTGCCACGAATCAGTTTGCCCCTGCCCTGGCACACTCTAGAGCAACCTGCACAGCCCCAAGACCAAATCGCCTTGTTTCCTGGGCCGGAAATCAGCAGGAATCTGCTCTGTATGAAATCGCCCTGCTTCCTTTATCCTCATCAACAAGCTTATTTCAGCTTTTATTTTGACACAATACTCAAGGTATGAAGTGCATGATTTGTGCACTAGGTGTTTACTTTGTTGTATCAAAATTGTTTGCCACGTACACACACATATACACATATCGAGAATTTGCTAATATTATCGCATCTACATTTCTCCGATGGGCACAAAACCTTGTACACACCTCAACCTAGTCATATTGACTTGCATACAAAGTGGTGCACACATCCCATAAGTACTTGTTCGGATAACACAACTGCAAACGTATTTTATGACGATTGTGCATAACACTAGGAACAAAATGGTGTATAATGTGTGATCAACTATGCAAAGCATATCCAATGGACATAAGACTTTGCACGTTCCTCAACCTAGGCAGTATTGACTTGTGTGCAAAGTGGCATCCCCATCCGATAAGTACTTGTTTGAAAAACACACCTAGGATCGTGTTTTTTGACGGTTCTACATGACACCAAGGCAAAAACGGTATTTAATACTCAATTTACCATGCAAAGCATATCCGATGGGCACAATACTTTGCACGTGCCTCAAATGCGGTGATATGGTGTTCCATGCAAAGTGGAATGCCCATTCAATAAGTACTTGGTATGATAATGCACCTAAGAGCATGTTCTTTGACGGATGTGCATAACACTAGGAGGAAAACGATGTATAATGTGTGATCCCCCATGCAAAGCATAAACGATAGACACAATACTTTGCATGCACATCAACCTAGTTGAAATTGACTTTCTTGCAAAGTGGCTCCCCCATCCAACAAGTACTTTTTTGAATATCACACCTAGGACCATGTTTTTTAATGGTTGTCCATGACACTAAGGCAAAAACGCAGTTTTATGCTTGATCAACAATGCAACGCATATCCGATGGTCACAATAATTTGCACACATCTCAACCTAGGTGTTATTGACTTACATGCAAAGTGGCGTGCCCATCCCATAAGTACTTAGTTGAATAACACATCTAGGACCGCATTTTTTGACGGTTGTGCATGACACTAAGGCCAAAACGGTATTTAATGCTTGATCAACAATGCAAAGCATATCTGATGGGAACAATACTTTGCATGAGACTCAACAATTGTGGTATTGCATTGCATGCAAAGTGGTAGACCCATCCGATAAGCAGTTGGTCGGATAACACACCTAAAAGCGTGTTTTTTTATGGTTGTGCATGACATTGAGGCACAAATGGAGTTTAATACGTGATATACCATGCAAAGTACATCCGATGGGCACAATACTTTGCACCCACCTCAACCTAGGTGTTATTGAGTTGCATGAAAAGTGGCGTGTCGGTCAGATAAGTACTTGATCTGATAACACACCTAGGACCGTGTTTTTTTACAAATGTGCTTGACACTAAGGCAAAAACGGTATTTAATGCTCAATCGACCATGCAATGCATATCCGATCGGCACAATACTTTACTTGCACCTCAACCTAGGTGGTATTACTTTGTTTGAAAAAAGGCACACCCATCAGATAAGTACTTGGTTGGATAACACACCTGAGGGCGTGTTTTTTTACGGATGTGCATATCACTAGGGGAAAAACGATGTATAATGCATGATCGACCATGCAAAGCATATCCAATGGTCACAATGCTTTTCATGCACCTCAACCTAGTTTAACTTGACTTGGGTGCAGAGTGGAGCCCCCATCTAATAAGTACTTGTTTGAATAACACACCTAGGACCGTGTTTTTTTATGGTTGTGCATTACACTAAGGCAAAAACGGTGTTTTATGCTTGATCGATAATGCAAAGCATATCCGATGGGCATAATACTTTGCACACACATTCAACTAGGTGAAATTGACTTACATGCAAAGTGGAGCGCCCATCTTATAAGTACTTGATCGAATAACATACCTAGTAGCATGTTTTTTTACGGATGTGCATGACACTAGAGCAAAAATGGTATTTAATGCTCGATCGACCATGCAAAGGATATTTGATGGGCATAATAATTTTCCTACACCTCAACCTAGGTGGTATTGAAATGTTCTCAAAGAGGCACACCCATCCGATAAGTACTTGGTCAGATAACATACCTAAGGGCATGTTTTTTTGTGGATGTATCACTACGGTAAAAACAGTGGATAATGCATGATCGACCATGCAAAGCATATCCGGATGGTCACAATACTTTGCATGCACCTCAACCTAGTTGAAATGGACTTGCGTACAAAGTGGAATGTCCATCCCATAAGTACTTGATCGAATAACATACCTAGTAGCGTGTTTTTTTACGGATGTGCATGACACTAAGGCAAAAACGGTGTTTTATGCTTGATCGACAATGCAAAGCATATCAGATGGGCATAACACTTTGCACACACCTTAAAATAGGTGAAATTGACTTCCATGCAAAGTGGAGCGCCCATCCCATAAGTACTTGATTGAATAACATACCTAGCAACGTGTTTTTTTACGGATGTGCATGACACTAGAGCAAAAATTGTATTTAATGCTCGATCGACCATGCAAAGGATATCCGATGGGCACAATACTTTTCCTATGCCTTAACCTATGTGGTACTGAAATGTTCTCAAAGAGGCACACCCATCCAATAAGTACTTGGTCAAATAACATACTTAAGGGCATCTTTTTTTGCAGATGTGCATATCACTACAGCAAAAACGGTGGATAATGCGAGATCGACCATGCAAAGCATATTCGATGGTCACAATACTTTGCATGCACCTCAACCTAGTTGAAATGGACTTATGTGCAAAGTGGAGCCCCCATCTGAGAACTTGTTTGAATAACACACCTAGGACCGTGTTTTTTATGGTTGTGCATGACACCAAGGTAAAAACGGTGTTTTATGCTTGATCGACAATGCAAAGCATATCCAGTGGGCATAACACTTTGCACACACCTTAAACTAGATGGAATCGACTTACATGCAAAGTGGCATTCCCATCCCATAAGTACTTGATCGGATAACATACCTAGCAGCGTGTTTTTTTACGGATGTGCATGACACTAAGGCAAAAATGGTAATTAATGCTTGATCGACCATGCAAAGCATATCCGATGGGCACAATACTTTTCCTACACCTTAACCTAGGTGGTATTGACATGTTTTCAAAGAGGCATACCCATCCAATAAGTACTTGGTCAGATAACATACCTAAGGGCGTGTTTTTTTGCAGATGTACATATCACTACAGGAAAAAAGTTGTATAATGCGTGATCGACCATGCAAAGCATATCCGATGGTCACAATACTTTGCACGCACCTCAACCTAGTTGAAACGGACTTGGTTGCAAAGTGGACCCCCATCCGATAAGTACGTGTTTGAAAAACACACCTAGGACCGTGTTTTTTTATGGTTGTGCATGACACTAAGGCAAAAATGGTGTTTTATGCTTGATCGACAATGCAAAGTATATCTGATGGGCACAATACTTTGCACACACCTTCAAATATGTGGAATTGACTTACATGCAAAGTGGCGCGCCCATGCCATAAGTACTTGATCAGATAACATACCTAGCAGCGTGTTTTTTTAAGGATGTGCATGACACTAGAGCAAAATAGTATTCAATGCTCGATCGACCATGCAAAGGATATCCAATGGGCACAATACTTTTCCTACGCCTCAACCTTGGTGGTATTGAAATTTTCTCAAAGAGGCACACCCATCCGATAAGTACTTGGTCAGATAACATACCTAAGGGCGTGTTTTTTTTGCGGAAGTGCATATCACTACGGGAAAAACGGTGGATAATGCGTGATCGACCATGCAAAGCATATCCAATGGTCACAATACTTTGCACACATCTCAACCTAGTTGAAATGGACTGGTGTGAAAAGTTGAGCCCCCATCTGAGAAGTACTTGTTTGAATAACACACCTAGGACCATGTTTTTTTATGGTTGTGCATGACACTAAGGCAAAAACGGTGTTTTATGCTTGATCGACAATGCAAGGCATATTCGATGGGCACAATACTTTGCACATACCTTAGCTAGGTGGAATTAACTTACATGCAAAGTGGCGCATCCATCCCATAAGTACGTGATCAGATTACATACCCAGCAGCGTGTTTTTTTACGGATGTGTATGATACTAGAGAAAAAATGGTATTTAATGCTCGATCGATAATGGAAAGGATATCCTATGGGCACAATACTTTTCCTATGCCTCAACCTAGGTGGTATTGACATGTTCTCAAAGAGGCACACCCATTCGATAAGTACTTGGTCAGATAACACACCTAAGGGCGTGCTTTTTTACGGATGTGCATATCACTAGGGGAAAAACGGTGTATAATGCGTGATTGACCATGCAAATCATATATGATGGTCACAATACTTTGCACTCACATCAACCTAGTTGAAACGGACTTGGATGCAAAGTGGAGCCCCCATCTGAGAAGTACTTATTTGAATAACACTCCTAGGAACGTGTTTTTTTATGGTTGTGCATGACACTAAGGCAAAAACGGTGTTTTATGCTTGACCGACAATGCAAAGCATATCCGATGGGTACAATACTTTGCACATACCTTAAACTAGGTGGAATTGACTTACATGCAAAGTGGCATGCCCATCCCATAAGTACTTGATTGGATAACATACCTAGCAGCGTGTTTTTTTACGGATGTGCATGACACTAAGGAAAAAATGGTATTTAATGCTTGATCGGCCATGCAAAGCATATCCGATGGGCACAATACTTTTCCTAAGCCTCAGCCTAGGTGGTATTGACATGTTTTCAAACAGGCACACCCATCCGATAAGTACTTGGTCAGATAACACACCTAAGGGCGTGTTTTTTTGTGGATGTGCATGTCACTAGGGGAAAAATGGTGTATAATGTGTGATCCACCATGCAAAGCATATCCAATGGTCACAATACTTTGCACGCACCTCAACCTAGTTAAAAGAGACTTGCGTGAAAAGTGGAGCCCCCATCTGGTAAGTACTTGTTTGAATAACACACCTAGGACCATGTTGTTTTATGGTTGTGCATTACACTAGAGCAAAAATGGTGTTTTACGCTTGATCGACAATGCAAAGAATATCCGATGGCCATAACACTTTGCACACACCTTAAACTAGGTAGAATTGTACATGCAAAGTGGCATGCCCATCCCATAAATACTTGATCAGATAACATACCTAGCAGCGTGTTTTTTTACGGATGTGCATGACACTAAGGCAAAAATGGTATTTAATGCTCAATCGACCATGCAAAGCATATCCGATGGGCACAATACTTTTCCTACGCCTTAACCTAGTGGTATTGACATGTTTTCAAAGAGGCACACCCATCCGATAAGTACTTGGTCAGATAACACACGTCAGGGCGTGTTTTTTTGCGGATGTGCATATCAATACAGGAAAAACGGTGTA
The DNA here is from genome assembly GCF_047967505.1 of Dipteris shenzhenensis. Taxonomy (NCBI): domain Eukaryota; kingdom Viridiplantae; phylum Streptophyta; class Polypodiopsida; order Gleicheniales; family Dipteridaceae; genus Dipteris; species Dipteris shenzhenensis. The sequence continues at coordinate 6,483,425 of NC_141596.1, read as the reverse complement.
TAATGCGTGATCGACCATGCGAAGCATATCTGATGGTCACAATACTTTGCATGCACCTCAAACTAGTTCAAACAGACTTGTGTGCAAAGTGGAGCCCCCATCCGATAAGTACTTGTTTGAATAACACAACTAGGACCGTGTTTTTTTATGGTTGTGCATTACATTAAGGCAAAACCGGTGTTTTATGCTTGATCGACAATGCAAAGCATATCCAATGGGTATAACACTTTGCACACAGCTTAAACTAGGTGGAATTGACTTACATGCAAAGTGGCATTCCCATCCCATAAGTACATGATCGGATAACATACCTAGCAGCGTGTTTTTTTACGAATGTGCATGACACTAAGGCAAAAATGGTATTTAATGCTCGATCGACCATGCAAAGCATATTCGATGGACACAATACTTTTCCCACACCTTAATCTAGGTATTATTGACATGTTTTCGAAGAGGCACACCCATCCGATAAGTACTTGGTCAGATAACACACCTAAGGGCGTGTTTTTTTACGGATCTGCATCACTACAGGAGAAACGGTGTATAATGTGTGATCGACCATGCAAAGCATATCCGATGGTCACAATACTTTGCACGCACCTCAACCTAGTTGAAATGGACTTGCATGCAAAGTGGATCTCCCATATGAAAAGTACTTGTTTGAGTAACACACCTAGGACCGTGTTTTTTTATGGTTGTGCACGACACTAAGGCAAAAACGGAGTTTTATGCTTGATCGACAATGCAAACCATATTCGATGGGCTCAATACTTTTCACACACATTCAACTAGGTGGAATTGACTTACATGCAAAGTGGCACGCCCATCCCATAAGTACTTGATCGGATAACATACCTAGCAGCGTGTTTTTTTACGGATGTGCATGATACTAAGGAAAAAATGGTATTCAATGCTCGATTGACCATGCAAAGCATATCCGATGGTTACTATACTTTTCCTATGCCTTAAACTAGGTGGTATTGACATGTTTTCAAAGAGGCATACCCATCCGATAAGTACTTGGTCAAATAACACACCTAAGGGCATGTTTCTTTGCGGATGTGCATATCACTACAAGAAAAACGGTGTATAATGCGTGATCGACCATGCAAACCATATCCGATGGTCACAATACTTTTCAGACACCTCAATCTAGTTAAAATAGAGTTGCGTGCAAAGTGGAGGCTCCATCCGATAAGTACTTGTTTGAATAACACACCTAGGACCGTGTTTTTTTATGGTTGTCCATTACACTAAGGCAAAAACGGTGTTTTATGCTTGATCAACAATGGAAAGCATATCCGATGGGCATAACACTTTGCACACACCTTAAAATAGGTGGAATCAACTTACATGCAAAGTGGCATTCCCATCCCATAAGTACTTGATCGGATAACATACCTAGCAGTGTGTTTTTTTATGGATGTGCATGACACTAAGGCAAAAATGGTATTTAATGCTCGATTGACCATGCAAAGCATATCCGATGGGAACAATACTTTTCCTATGCATTAACCTAGGGGGTATTGACATGTTTTCAAAGAGGCACACCCATCCAATAAGTACTTGGTCAGATAACACACCTAACGGTGTGTTTTTTTATGGATGTGCACATCACTACAGGATAAATGGTGTATAATGCGTGATCGACCATGCAAAGCATATCCGATGGTCACAATACTTTGCATGCACCTCAATCTAGTTGAAAGAGACTTGTGTGCAAAGTGGATCCCCCATCCAATAAGTACTTGTTTGAATAACATACCTACGACCGTGTTTTTTTATGGTTGTGCATTACGCTAAGGCAAAAAGAGTGTTTTATGCTTGATCGACAATGCAAAGCATATCTGATGGGTACAACACTTTGCACAAACCTTAAACTAGGTGGAATTCACTTACATGCAAAGTGGCATTACCATCCCATAAGTACTTGATCGGATAACATACCTAGCAGCATGTTTTTTAATGGATGTGCATGACACTACGGCAAAAATGGTATTTAATGCGCGATCGACCATGCAAAGCATATCCAATGGGCACAATACTTTTCCTACACCTCAAGCTATGTGGTATTGAAATGTTTTCAAAGAGGCACACCCATTCGATAAGTACTTGGTCAGATAACACACCTAAGGGCATATTTTTTTGCGGATGTTATATCACTACGGGAAAAATGGTGGATAATGCATGATAAACCATGCAAAGCATATCCAATGATCACAATACTTTGCACGCACCTCAACCTAGTTGAAACAGACTTGCATGCAAAGTGGATCCCCTATCCAATAAGTACTTGTTTGAATAACACACCTAGGATCGTGTTGTTTTATGGTTGTGCATTACACTAGAGCAAAAATGGTATTTTATGCTTGATCGACAATGCAAAGCACATCCGATGGGCATAACACTTCGCACACACCTTAAACTATGTGTAATTGACTTACATGCAAAGTGGCATGCCCATCCCATAAGTACTTGATCGGATAACATACCTAGCAGCGTGTTTTTTTACGAATGTGCATGACACTAATGCAAAAATGGTATTTAATCCTCGATCGACCATGCAAAGCATATCCGATGGGCACAATAATTTTCCTATGCCCTAACCTAGGTGGTATTGACATGTTTTCAAAGAGGCACACCCATCTGATAAGTACTTGATCAGATAACACACCTAAGGGCATGTTTTTTTACGGATGTGCATATCACTACAGGAAAAACAGTGTATAATGCGTGATCGACTATGAAAAGTATATCCGATGGTCACAATACTTTGCATGCACCTCAATCTAGTTGAAAAAGACTTGTGTGCAAAGTGCAGCCCCCATCCGATAAGTACTTGTTTGAATAACATACCTAGGACCGTGTTTTTTTATGGTTGTGCATTAGACTAAGGCAAAAACCGTGTTTTATGCTTGATCGACAATGCAAAGCATATCCAATGGGAATAAAACTTTGCACAGACCTTAAAATAGGTGGAATTGACTTACATGCAAAGTGGCATTCCCATCCCATAAGTACTTGATTGGATAACATACCTAGCAGCGTGTTTTTTTACAGATGTGCATGACCATAAGGCAAAAATGATATTGAATGCGATGGGCACAATACTTTGCCTATGCCTCAACCTAGGTGGTATTGAAATGTTTTCAAAGAGGCACACCCATCCGATAAGTACTTGGTCAGATAACATACCTAAGGGCGTATTTTTTTACGGATGTGCATATCACTACGGGAAAAATGGTGGACAATGCGTGATCGACCATGCAAAGCATATCCGATGGTCACAATACTTTGCATGCACCTTAACCTAGTTGAAACAGGCTTGTGTGCAAAGTGGAGTGCCCATCTGAGCAGTACTTGTTTGAATAACACACCTAGGACTGTGTTTTTTAATGGTTGTGCATGACACTAAGGCAAAAATGGTGTTTTATGCTTGATCGACAATGCAAAGCATATCTGATGGGCACAATACTTTGCACACACCTTTAACTAGGTGGAATTAACTTACATGCAAAGTGGGGCACCCATTCCATAAGTACTTGATTAGATAACATACCTCGCAGCGTGTTTCTTTACAGATGTGCATGACACTAGAGCAAAAATGGTATTTAATGCTCGATCGACAATGCAAAGGATATCCGATGGACACAATACTTTTCCTATGCCTCAAACTAGGTGGTATTGACAAGTTCTCAAAGAGGCACACCCATCCGATAAGTACTTGGTCAGATAACACACCTAAGGGCGTGTTTTTTTGCGGATGTGCATATCACTACAGGAAAAACGGTATATAATGCGTGATCGACCATGCAAAGCATATCAAATGGTCAGAATACTTTGCACGCACCTCAACCTAGTTGAAAAAGTCTTGCGTGCAAAGTGGAGCTCCCATCCGATAAGTACTTGTTTGAATAAGACACCTAGGACCGTGTTTTTTTATGGTTGTGCATTACACTAGAGCAAAAATGGTGTTTTATGCTTGATCGACAATGCAAAGCATATCCGATGGGCATAACACTTTGTGCACACCTTAAACTAGGTGTAATTGACTTGCATGCAAAGTGGCATGCCCATCCCATAAGTACTTGATTGGATAACATACCTAGCAGCGTGTTTTTTTACGGATGTGCATGACACTAAGGCAAAAATGGTATTTAATGCTCGATCGACCATGCAAAGCATATCCGATGGGCACAATACTTTTCCTATGCCTTAAACTAGGTGTTATTGATGTCTTTTCAAAGAGGCACACCCATCCGATGAGTACTTGGTCAGATAACACACCTAAGGGCGTGTTTTTTTGCGGATGTGCATATCACTACGAGAAAAACGGTGTATAATGGGTGATCGACCATGCAAAGCATATCCGATGGTCACAATACTTTGCACGCACCTCAATCTAGTTGGAATAGACTTGTGTGCAAAGTGGAGCCCCCATCCGATAAGTACTTGTCTGAGTAACGTACCTAGGACCGTGTTTTTTTATGGTTGTGCATTACACTAAGGCAAAAATGGTGTTTTGTAATGCAAAGCATGTCCGATGGGCATAACACTTTGGACAAACCTTAAACTAGATGGAATTGACTTACATGCAAATTGGCATTCCCATGCCATAAGTACTTGACCAGATAACATACCTAGTAGCGTGTTGTTTTACGGATGTGCATGACACTAAGGCAAAAATGGTATTTAATGCTCGATCAACCATGCAAAGCATATACGATGGGAACAATACTTTTCCTATGCCTTAACCTAGGTGGTATTGACATGTTTTCAGAGAGGCATACCAATCCGATAAGTACTTGGTGAGATAACACACCTAAGGTCGTGTTTTTTTGCGGATGTGCATATCACTACAGGAAAAACGTTGTATAATGCGCGATCAACCATGCAAAGCATATTCGATGGTCACAATACTTTGCACGCACCTCAACCTAGTTGAAATGGACTTGCATGAAAAGTGGAGCTCCCATCTGAGAAGTACTTGTTTGAATAACATACCTAGGATCGTGTTTTTTTATGGTTGTGCATGACACTAAGGCAAAAATGGTGTTTTATGCTTGATGGACAATGCAAAGCATATCCGATGGGCACAATACTGTGCACACACATTCAACTAGGTGAAATTGACTTACATGCAAAGTGGCATGCCCATCCCATAAGTACTTGATCGGATAACATACCTAGCAGTGTGTTTTTTTACGGATGTGCATGACACGAGCAAAAATGGTATTTGCTCGATCAACCATGCAAAGGATATCCGATGGGCACAATACTTTTCCTATGCCTCAACCTAGGTGGTATTGAAATGTTCTCAAAGAGGCTTGATCCCTCACTTTGTCATGGTATTTGAGCATGGTTCTGCCTTCCACTGAGGCGCCATCTTTGTGAGAGTGTGATAGTGATTAAGAGATTGAGAGCTTCTTGAGCATTCTTGTGAGAGTTCACTTCCATAGATTGTGTTGAAAACAAAAAGAACTTTCGTTTGTTTCAGAAATTTCCATCCATTTTCATTCATGAGAGAGCGAGAAATTTAGATTCATTCTTCACTTTATTCCCTTGAGAGATTGTGTGAAAGATATTAATGAGACACCTCTACTTTCTGAGAGAGAGTGAGAGAGAATCCTCATGTGGTTTCATTGACTCAATGTGAAAGAGTTCTCATTTCTTTGATCTATGGAGGATCTCTGAGGTTCCTTAAGAGATATTGAGGGTTGAAGGTACTTCTGGTTCGAGAGGACTAGCAAGCAACCTATAACTCCAAGACTAAGGCTAACCCTCCATATATGGTCAGCTACCAGCCACACAAGGCTTCATCGACTCAGTGCCCAGGCGACCTGTAGCAACAGACAAACTTCAACAACTAGCTCGACCACGGCTTCAACTAGCAAAGCTCGACTCCATGCTAGAGACTCAGCTGGATGTGCCTTCACTAGTCGGCACGTCCTCGCCAAATGACATATCGATTGTCCATCGGGGCTGGCACCTACAAGAAAAAGGAGTACAGCAAGTAGTCGACCCTTGCGACCCTTGACTTGCCTACGCCAAGCTTTACTAGCCGCTATCAACCAGCTCTCTTGCAACAACCCATTCTCTCCACAGCATTCTTCAATGCTCTAGTTCCAGCGCTGTTGCATCTGACTCGATGGACTAGCTCCCAGCACACAAACGGACGTCATACGTGTTGTAGCTCCCAAGCTATGGTAGACTCTCCAGCCCAGCCCATCAATGGCTCCGACTCATAACCTCCTGCATGGCCAACACTTCACACTCCAGCTATGACTCACTGTCTCCAAAGTCTCACGAGCTTCACGACCATGAACAAACGGTGGCTACAACGATAGCCATCTATAGCTTCTCCATCGAATAGTCCACGGCACTCGACGGTCGGTAGCCAACCATCCTCAAACTACAACTAGAAAACTCTGGCAAGGCCAAGCTTCCAGACTCGACTCCATCAGCAACCAACGGGTCTCCTCCAAATGTGCAACCAGCGAATGGCGCGCTACCTTCAGAACCTCCGTTGCCTGAAAGCAACCTAAGGTTTCAAACCTTAGGCCACCTGGCTGGAAGATAGAAACTAACCATAGTTAGGTTTATTTGACCTTGGGTCAACAATGGATAAGGTTGGTCAACCCAACCCCGATCAGCTCAATCCAATATGCCATGGCTAGGTTTAGGTTCACGATTGGTGAACTACCACATCATCATGCCACCTAAGCACACAGCCCCTTGTTAAGCACAGTTTTGAATTCTACATGTAAATCCCCATCATCAAAGGCCCTCTTCTTCACAGAACCTTTGACAAGCCGTAACTTCCAATCCAGGAAGAATTTGGACACGCTCCAAAAAGGAAAAGTGATCATCTTTTCGAGCTCTACACGCTTGTTAGATCAAAATCATTGTATGCAATTAGACACTGCCAATATTGAAAAAAAATCAATTGGTAAGACCTTTGCAACAAATGACAAATCAAAGCATGAATGTACACATCGTCATCATAAGCATGCCAAAAGCTCAAGTGCATGAGATGACCATAGCAAAAAGCATGGCATCCACACAGAAAGCATTAAGGCACATGGAAGAACAAAGCATCATGCATCAAGCTACATCAAGCAAAGAAGACAACGACATCGACATGAAGCACTGAAAAGCAAAATCCTTGCCACCTTCAGCCCACATGTTTTGTAAATCAAACCTGACCACATGAGAGTAGCTATGAAAGCACCCAGGGGAGGTATTGACATGTAGAAACTTACATCTGACCACCTTGCAGTAGCCCAAGGACCATGGCACTAAGGGGAGGTGATGGAATGTAACTCACATCTGACCACCTTGCAGTAGCCAAAGGATCATGGCACCAAGGGGACGTGTTGAGATATGGTGCCATTAGCACATAGATTAAAGGGCAAAGGTATGTGATAAGGAATGTATTAAAGTAGCCACCCTAAGATGTGGACTACATGATGTGGAGATGTGGATTGAGGATATCCACAAGGAGAGATGTGGATGAGAGGATCCCACATGGTTTGACTATTCTAAAGGCTCTCTCTATATAAGAAGCCTTACACACATGACGTATTGTTGATTACACCCATTGCAATAGATTGAGTGTTTTCTACCCTATGTCTCTCTTGTGGTGCTTTGATCCTCCTTGATCCCTCACTTTGTCATATCCGATGGGCACAATACTTTTCCTACACCTCAACCTAGGTGGTATTGACATGTTTTCAAACAGGCACACCCATCCGATAAGTACTTGGTCATATAACACACCTAAGGGTGTGTTTTTTTATGGATGTGCATGTCACTAGGGACCCCCTAGCTGGGAGCCAACTGGCCCCCAAGCCCTAGCAAGAATAAGGGGCTCCCACACAAGGATATCCGATGGACACAATACTTTTCCTATGCCTCAAACTAGGTGGTATTGACAAGTTTTCAAAGAGGCACACCCATCCGATAAGTACTTGGTCAGATAACACACCTAAGGTCGTGTTTTTTTGTGGATGTGCATATCACTATAGGAAAAACGGTGTATAATGCTTGATCGACCATGCAAAGTGTATCCAATGGTCACAATACTTTGCATGCACCTAAATCTAGTTGAAACAGACTTGCATGCAAAGTGGAGCCCCCATCCGATAGGTACTTGTTTGAATAACACACCTAGGACCGTGTTTTTTTATGATTGTGCATTACACTAGAGCAAAAATGGTGTTTTATGCTTGATCGACAATGCAAAGCATATCCGATGGGCATAACACTTTGCACACACCTTAAACTAGGTGTAATTGCCTTACATGCAAAGTGGGACGCCCATCCCATAAGTACTTGATCGGATAACATACCTAGCAGTGTGTTTTTTACAGATGTGCATGACATTAAGGCAAAAATGGTATTTAATGCTCGATCGACCATGCAAAGCATATCCAATGGGAACAATACTTTTCCTATGCCTTAACCTAGGTGGCGTTGACATGTTTTCAAAGAGGCACACCCATCCGATAAGTACTTGGTCAGATAATCTTGTGGCTCTGCTGAGGACATACCCCGCAGTAGTTACCCTCTTGGCCACAGTAGTTGCATGTCGGATTGGCCTTCAAGGCATCACGATTCGTGTTGGATATCTTCTTGGAAGACTTCAACTAGGGCAAACTTCCCTTTGCCCTTCTTGTTGTTGTTCCGCCCTTTCGACTTGGGGGCGGTCAAGGCCTCATAACTTCCACCCTATGAAGGGTTCATTTAGAACATCTCGTTGCTGCCGGAAGGTGTGCCTCTCCTCTGCCTATAAGGGTGTGAATATGGGGGTGGTTTGTAGCATTGTCTGCTTACACAATGCTGCAAGGCGCGAGCCTGAGTGTTTCTGAATCAAATGACAAGAGGCTACTCTCAGGTGGGTCACACACTATGAGCCATGCGCCTCAATCCCATGCTCCTAGACTCCGAGGGTGGAAGCCACGAAGCTAGTAGCATCATCAATGGCGGTGGTGGATGTACGAGAAATCCACTGACTCATGAGAGCCTTACTGGCTCTATGCTCCTGCTCAAGATGGTCGCCGTCTTCCACAGAGGCCAAGTATCAAGCCCTTTCTCAGTGTATTTTCACAGGTTAGGAGGGCGACAAGCTAAGGCATGTGCACCATGGTTCCTGTTGGAGTCTGGGCTTCGCCAGGCCACGTTTGGAGGCTGGTTTGGAGGCTGTTAAGGGCCACATTTGGCCGCCTCACCAGCAAGGATTGGGGTCCACGTTTGGCCACGCAACGAGGTTGGGTAACCCCAATCAGCTTGGTCAGATAGAGCCACAACCAGAGAGCTGACCAGACCCAACCCATGTGGGTCCAGTTAGGCTGATCAGTCAGCTGCATAAGTAGGCCAACCAGCAAGGGGGCCCTATAGCTGCAGTGCCCAGCTGAGGGGCCTACATTGCTATACATAGGCCTGGCAGTAGCAGCTCATGTGCCCAGCACATGGGCCTTTTATAGGCCAGGCACGGTCGGCCCAAAGCCGGCCCAGAAATCAGTGCAGCAAGGGGCAAAGTCAGCCCCCTTAGTCAGTTAATTTGGCCCTAGAGTGGGGCTATATAGACCCCTCACTGTTTTCTCATCCAGTGTGTAGCAGAAGCCTCCACCACAGGCAGTGCAACACACTCTTGTGAGAGGCCATCTTTGGCAGAGAGATCCAATGTTTATCCTAGCACCTTGCTGGAGATTTTGTAGAGTTCATCCTTCTAGGCCATTCTATGGGCTATCCATAGGTGCCACTTATTCCTTGGTATGTGCCTTCATCTAGCTCAGTTAGGACACTTAGTCCAAGCAGTTAGTTATGTTGGCTCTCCCTTAAGCCTCCTCACTTGTACTTGCAGCATTTTGATTACAGCTCGTTTTTTCGCTTCTTGCACTCATTTCTGAGCTTCCATTGCTTCCTACACCCAACAATGGTATCAGAGCAGCTCGGGAATCCTTTCCCTCAGCCATTGACAGCTTTCCCAAGCTGTTTGGTAGCCTCTTGAGCTCTCATTCCTGCTGGACAACTCATTCTCAAGGCATTTGCAGCAAGCTGGAGTGATTCGAAGCTATTTGGAGGAGTTTCATCGCCGAAAATTGAGTCTGTAGTGCTCAAGCTGTGCATTTCGGCTGTTTTCTCATCCATTTGCTGCATTTTGAGGCAGTCACAACTTCCTCGACCTGTTTTCCTATAGTACGGACTCGCACGTGTGAAGAACCGGCCTGTTGTATGGATTCCGTACAGTCGTATAGACTGCACGAATGAATTTTGACTGCATTTATTACTGTCCTACAGTTGTACGGACCAATTGCATTAACTACTGTACGGACTTGTCAGGGTTGCATTTAATGCAGTACGGCTGCCTTACGGGCCCATAATTGTTGTACGGAACTGTTGTATCTGTATTTGCTGCTCCTCGGGGTTCGTGACAGCCATTTTGAAGTTTTCTTGCACTCTAGAGCTATTTCGTGAAACATACCAGCGTTTGGGAGCTGCCTCGAGTTGTGTGCCAGCTGACTGTTAAAGCCCTTCGAAACAGTTTTCTTGCTGCTTCGAGCTGCGTGCCGACTATTGGAGCCTTTTGGAGTGTGTTGAAGTGATCTAGAGTCTACTCTTTGAACCCATTCTTCCTCACTTGGCATCCCTTTACCTCGAGCTGCGAGTTCCCCTCCATTGGATCTCTTTCTCTCTATTTCTAAGTGCTCTCCTCATTGTGGGAGCACTTTCTTCTGCTGTCACCTAAGGGCGTGTTTTTTTGCGGATGTGCATATCACTACAGGAAAAACGGTGTATAATGCGTGATCGACCATGCAAAGCATATCCGATGGTCACAATAATTTGCACGCACCTTAATCTAGTTGAAACAGACTTGCGTGCAAAGTGGAGCCCCCATCCGATAAGTACTTGTCGAATAACATACCTAGGACGGTGTTTTTTTATGGTTGTGCATTACACAGGAAAAAATGGTGTTTTATAATGCAAAGGATATCCGATGGGCATAACACTTTGCACACACCTTAAACTAGGTGGAATTGACTGACATGCAAAGTGGCATTCCCATCCCCTAAGTACTTGATCGTATAACATACCTAGCAGCGTGTTTTTTTACGGATGTGCATGACACTAAGGCAAAAATGGTACTTAATGCTCGATCAACCATGCAAAGCATATCTAATGAGAACAATACTTTTCCTATGCCTTAACCTAGGTGGTATTGACATGTTTTCAAAGAGGCACACCCATCCAATAAGTACTTGGTAAGATAACACAACTAAGTGTGTGTTTTTTGGCGGATGTGCATATCACTACAAGAAAAACGTTGTATAATGTGTGATCGACCATGCAAAGCATATCCGATGGTCACAATACTTTGCATGCACCTCAACCTAGTTGAAATGGACTTGCGTGCAAAGTGGAGCTCCCATCTGAGAAGTACTTGTTTGAATAACATACCTAGGACCGTGCTTTTTTATGATTGTGCATGACACTCAGGCAAAAACGGTGTCTTATGGTTGATCCATAATGCAAAGCATATCCGATGGGCACAATAATTTGCACAACCTTAAATAGGTGGAATTGACTTACATGCAAAGTGGTGTGGCCATCCCATAAGTACTTGATCGGATAACATACTTAGAAGCGTGTTTTTTTATGGATGTGCATGACACTAAGGCAAAAATGGTACTTAATGCTTGATCGACCATGCAAAGCATTTCCGATGGGCTTAATACTTTTCCTACACCTCAACCTAGGTAGCATTGACTTGTTTTCAAAGAGGCACACCCATCCAATAAGTACTTGGTCAAATAACACACCTAAGGGCGTGTCTTTTTATGGATGTGCATATCATTAGGGAAAAAACGGTGTATGATGCGTGATCGACCATGCATAGCATATCTGATGGTCATAATACTTTGCATGCACCTCAACCTAGTTGAAAGGGGCTTGCGTGCAAAGTGGATCTCCCATCTGAGAAGTACTTGTTTGAATAACACACCTAGGACCGTGTTTTTTCACTAAGGCAAAAATGGGGTTTTATGCTTGATCAACAATGCAAAGCATATCCGATGGACACAATACTTCGCACACACCTTAAAGTAGGTGGAATTGACTTACATGCAAGGTGGCGCGCCAATCCCATAAGTACTTGTTCAAATAACACATCTAGGACCTTGTGTTTTACAGTTGTGCATGATACTAAGGCAAAAACGGTGTACATAATGCGTGACTGCCTATGCAAAGCATATCTAATGGAAAAAATAGTTTGCATATGCCTCAACCTATGTGGTGTTGAGTTTCATGCAAAGTGATGCTCCCATACCATAAGTACTTGTTTGGATAACACACCTAGGAGCGTGTTTTTTGACGGTAGTGCATATGACAAGGACGAAAATGTTGTATAATGCGTGTTTGACAATGTAGATCATATCCCATGGGCATAATACTTTGCGCACACCTCAACCTAGGTAGTATTGATTTGTGTGCAAAGAGGTGCCCCAATCCGATAAGCACTTGTTCGAATAACTCTTCTAGGACCGTGTTTTTTGACGGTTGTGCATGACACTAAGGCAAAAACGGTATTTAATTCTCCCTCGACCATGCAAAGCATATCCAATGGGCACAATACTTTGCATGAGCCTCAAAAGCGGTGGTATTGAGTTACATGCAAAGTGCCACACCATCCGATAAGCACTTGGTTGGATAACACACCTAAAAGCATATTTTTTTTATGGTTGTGCATGACATTGAGGCACAAACGGTACTTAATGCATGATCTATACCACGCAAAGCATATCCGATGGGCACAATACTTTGCACGCACCTTAACCTAGTGTTATTAAGTTGCATGCAAAGTGGCGTGTCCGTCCAATAAGTACTTGATCGGATAACACACCTAGGAGCGTGTTTTGAAATGAACGTGCTTGACACTAAGGCAAAAACGGTATTTAAAGCTCAATTGACCATGCAATGCATATCCGATGGGCAAAACACTTTACCTTTACCTCAACCTAGGTGGTATTAACTTGTTTGCAAAGAGGCACACCCATATGATAAGTACTTGGTTGTATAACACACCTAAGGGCATGTTTTTTTACAAATGTGCATATCTAATGCATGATCGACCATGCAACGCATATCCGATGGTCACAATAGTTTGCACACACCTCAACTTAGTTGAACTTGACTTGCGTGCAAAGTGGAGCCCCCATCCGATAAGTACTTGTTTGAATAACATAGCTAGGACTGTGTTTTTTATGGTTGTGTATGACACTGAGGCACAAATGGCATTTAATGCGTGATATACCATGCAAAGCATAGCCGATGGGCACAATACTTTGCATGCACCTCAATGTAGGTATTATTGAGTTGCATGCAAAGTGGTGTGTCCATCTGATGAGTAATTGATCGGATAACTTCTCCCACCAATAAATTAAGTACTAATTAAAAATTATAATAAATGAGTAGATTATTAAAGAGAGACTAATATTTATGTAATTGTTGCTGCTGTAGCTTGCTTGCAAAGGACTCTCACAAAGGAGATGGCTATAGATTTTGTTCCAGGGATGGATGTGATTTTATGTAGCAAAAGAGAAGTAGTTGCATTTGCTACAATCCATGATAGTGATCCCAATTCAGTTTGCCACTTTTGAAGACTTGGCGAAGATAAGGTGGCAGTTACTGTATCAAAGATTCTTAGCGCATATGTTGAGCTAAAGTATAAATGTGGAGATATGGAAACACTTGGAGATGTTATGCCCTACAATACATCCAACAAATTATTTATAGCATGGGACAAAGACGAGACTTATGCAATAGACATTATCAAGAATACAAAGTGCACCACCTTGGATTTTACTATAGGGAACATTTTGCAAATGAGATCATTTGCAAATAAGACTATAGCAGAAGGTGAAGTATTGGGATTTGAACAAGTGGAGCAATGGTCATTTGCACAGATGAGGATTTTAAAAGTCACTGATGATGGTATGGTTGATAACATAACATCCTTATGTGATCCCTACTATGAGGTAAGTAAGAATATGAGATGGAGCATGCAATTTTTAAACATGAGAAAGAGGCACGTGGTTTTCAATGATAAAGACAAGGTATACTACAATATCAAAGGACCTAAAAAGCATGCCCATGTGCCAGGCTCTATCACTTCAAACGTGGATTCAATTTCAATGTACTCAATTATAGAAGTGACATCTTATCTGGAGTGGATGAGTTAATTGGTTCCGAGAAACAAAATGATTTTAGAAGCGAAGCCTTATCTGGGGTGGATGAATTCTTGCATAGTGAGAAGGGCAAAGGTTTCAATAGTGATGTCTTGTCAAGTGTGGATGAGTTCATGCATATTAACAAACCTGGTGTCAATCAAGCTTGTGGATTTGTGAAAGCCATGCAAGATGTCCCAATGAGCAATGTTCTCTCAGGAGTGGAAGAGTTTCAAGGTTCTCAATACTCTCGTAGAATATTGAATTCATTGAATGGTCCTAAGAGTATGTTAAAAACGAGGATGAGATCAACAGAGGATTATTCAGTATTTAACTTTGATTGTGATATGGCCAAGGATGCAACGACCAATCATGGATGCTTGGTTACAAACAAATGTGAGGAAAAGAAGTGCATAAATATAGATAACAACGTGCACGAGGAACGAAAACGGTCATACATATGCATGAAGAGAAAGCGAATCTAGGCATATCCACAAAAGCAACCAAAGAGAAAGAGAGTAATGAAGGAGGAGAACATGTTAAATGCATTGGGATATCTATGTTGCAAGTGAAGATGTATGCGCTTCATTGATCTTCCAGACATCAGGGAATGTAGAGGACACGTGTGGTAAAGAAGAGGAAGCGAAAGAAATGAATACCTTCTCACAAGTCTCTCTTGCTTTCTTCAGAATGGCAATAAAAGGCTAAGTTCAAGACAAAAGGTAAAACCTCTCGTAAATGGAAAAAAGACTTGCAATAAGGCATATCGCAATATTACTGGATTATCCCATGGTACATATTGGGATTTAGTTACCAAGGCAAAGGGCGGCAACAAATTTAGCATTCACGGTAATAGGGGAAGGTCCAAATCAAGAATCTCAACTGTCAGGGCAGCAGCAATTTTGCAAGACTTCATACATGAAAATGCTTTACCTCAACCCCATAAATCTACCAAACTCCCTAACGGTGACGCGGTCACTGAAATGCACCTTCCAATGGGCTTGACAAAGCTCGAAGTATTTGACTCTATTGCAGAAAAGCAAAGGCAAAGAGGGGATGCCGTAGTACCATAGTGAGGTGTGGAGTACTCACACATACACATATTCCAACATCAAATATTCCAACCAT
Source organism: Dipteris shenzhenensis (assembly GCF_047967505.1). Taxonomy (NCBI): domain Eukaryota; kingdom Viridiplantae; phylum Streptophyta; class Polypodiopsida; order Gleicheniales; family Dipteridaceae; genus Dipteris; species Dipteris shenzhenensis. The sequence goes on along the minus strand of NC_141596.1, from coordinate 6,468,072 downwards.
ATGGACATGTTGCAATCTTATAGGTAGGTTGTCCAAGAGGCGAACCCAAGAGTCAAATACATCTTGAAGAATAGTCTAGTGGAAGAAAAGGATCTCTATATGTTCCCATCTTTCCCTCGAAGTAGGAAAGCACCAATAGAGTTGGAGATCCTATTCAAAACTCCGCACACAGCTTGAGTGCTCTCCCATTGAACTTGCAAACGTTGGGCCTCTATGGCCTCCATCTTCTATAGCCATGTCGCAGCGTAGCGGTTGTCCTTGCTAGTCTCAGCATCAATGAAGCGAGTGCTCCTAGCTCGCATTTCTCCAGCATGTCCACCATGTTCTTGGCCGTGTCCACCAACTCCTTCAGATTGACAGCAATGCGCTTGGCCTTCTTGCATCGTACTCCTCCCGAGTCAGCATCTTCATCTCCCTCCCGTGCGGACTGGCTGTTGCTAAAGATTGGAGTGGAAGGGCTTGATTCATCTACAAAACAATGAAGGATGCAACAATGAAGTTAGAAAGCTTTGTTCAACAATGAGAGGAAGAAGTTCAAGAGATGCAAAGCAAGATGTGCATATAGATTATTCATAATCACCACCATGCGGGGCGCCTTCCTTAGAACCCGAGTGAAAGAGGATAAGACCAAGATTAACATCTTGGTCTCCACCAAAGAAAGAGACGAGCTTCTTGTAAACCTCTTCGGGCAAGTCATCCATAGGGAGGCAAGCGACCCTCCTCTCCTCAGCTGTCATGTTCCAGTAACTAGAGCGTCCGGATGGTATGTTCTGTTCATAGTCGTAGATGCGATAAAAGACACCATTCAATTTCCCCCATTTGGACTTGCATTGCATCTTCGAACGTTGCACTCTCGCTGCAATGCAAAGCTCCGAAATGTAGTGCCATCGATCCTTCATGCAAGCACAAATTCCACCCTCGTGACATTCAATCTCCATCTCCTTTTTCTTCTCTATGAGGATGAGCACATCTTGAACCCGCCAGTTCTGTTGTCCTTGTGCTCCTCCTTTTGCAGGTGTAGCCTGAGTGATCTGCGTGCCTTGTGACTCATCAGAGGAGATGAGTCTGGGCATGGAAGAGGGGAGAGTAGCTCGAGCAGGCAAGAGGGGAGGGGGGCGGCTGGAAGGTGTCACATAGGCTAGCTTCGCAGGACAGGATGGAGGGCGGCCAGAGAGAGTGTTGAGAGGAAGAAGGCTAGAAGGAGCGTTGGGAGTACACAGAAGGGCAGGAGCAGGAGGACGATACAGGTTGGGTTTTGGATGTGCTTGATACGTCCAATCGCCAGGTGGTAAAGGGAGGATGAAAGATGCACTTGCGAGGACAGTGCCCATCGCTATTGCTGCTGCACCTCCACGATAGCTATCCAACCCTCCACGAACTTCATAGCCTCCTCTAAGCTGTACAGGGTCATGCCCTCCGATTAATTCATGGCGAGAGGAGGATGAATCGACTGGCGCTGTCCTCCTCATGCAAGGTGTCCATGTCTTCAGTCCCCTGAGTGCTGGGCACAAACTCCTCCGCATCGTAGTTATCATATTACTCGTTCAGGTCGACCATCGTGGGCGTGGAGTTGGACATGGCGTCGTCGACGAGCTTGGAGTGGCGAGGAGGGAGGCAAGGAAGAATGGAGACAGGGTGACGGGAGGTTGTGGCTCTCGTTGCATTCATGCATGGCAAGGAGCTTATGGCTCTCGTTGCCATGCAATGTAGCGTATTGACATGGAGGAGGCGGCGCCACCATGCAACGAACGGCACGACTAGCGACAGCTCGTCTCCCAACCACCACGTTGCCATCGTCTTCGAATGGGAGGTCAGGGGTACCCCTACGCACCCCCTACCCTGTCATCATTGGTTGGTGCATTATCCCTATCTGCAACGCATAGGGACCGCCCACACCGTCGTCCCACGCCGACGAAGATGGCGCATGCTGACGGCCTCTTAGGAGGCTTCACTTTGCGCCACAGGTCTTTGGCTTGAGCCTTGGAGCGTTGCACCCTCCAGAGGTGATAATTCGATGAAATCATCAAGGCTTCAGCACTCTTCACGAATTACGAGGCACTTGATGAAGAACCCATTCAATCGGTTGAGCACTTGATGAAGAACCCATTCAATCGGTTGAGCTTCTTCAACACTCGTCCACCATCGTCGTCGTTCGAACTGGAGCATCTCTTAATCTTCGTGTACGTGAGGTTCGAGATGGATCAAACTCATCAAAGTGCTTGATACCATTTCGATTACTAATATTATGGTATTTCGATTACTAATATTAGAGAGTTTTGAATAGAAAGCGATCAGACGAAACAAAAGAAGACAAGATGCAAATCATCATGTATAATTGCTCTGTTCTGCGTTCCCAATCCATGAAACGGATTGTCGTTACAATCGACAAGCGACGTTAAGACAGAATTTATTCCAACACGAGTTTCTTTGTGAAGAGAAGAATCTAATGGATAGGGTGATGTTCAGCAAGGTACCGTTCTGCTGTAGCGGTGTGAAGAGCTGCGCCCACTGGCAGCACATCCTCATCCAGAACAAAATACGGAGAGTGCACGCAGTGCGCTTTCCCGTTGGCGGCTGCCGGTGCACATCCTACTACGGCAAACGCACCTGGCACTTTCTCTAGGTAGAATGGAAAATCTTCAGAAGCCATCGCCGGCGTAGGTATACGGATCACATTGCTCTCACCTAGAAGATCAATGGCTACTTTTCGGGCAAATTCATACGATTTCTCGTCGTTTAGCAGAGCAGGATATACCGGCCGGTTCTGCTCGTCAAAATCTACCATAGCTTTGCACCCATGTACTGCAGCTTGCGCTCTGATGACCTGCGAATTGCAACTTTAGATGAGAAAGGTGCCAGCATATGGCAGCTGACAGTCTATATATATGTCCTACACAGTGAGTTACCTCTCCGATTCTGTCCTTCAGCTTGATTAGATTTTGATTTTCCATCACTCGATAAGTTCCTCCCAAGACTACGGAACTTGGCAGCACGTTGTAAGCCTCACCCCCCTTGATGTAGCACACCGAAATCACCTGTCCGCCACAGAAACGATTGTGAACTTGAAACAAGCGAATGTGGATACGCCTGTTTTGCAAGAAATGTTTGCATCGGTGCGAGAGAGCAAACCTGACCGTCGAGCGGGTCGGCTTCCCTGGAGATGATGGTCTGCAAGCTGGAGATGACGGATGCTGCAGCAACGATGGGATCTATTGCCTTGTGTGGAATACCTGCATGCCCACCTCTGCCTTCGATTGTTGCTTCGAACTTGCCACCGCCTGCTAACATGTGTGCTGGCTTGGAGGCCCATTTTCCCGCCGGCAGGTCATGCGTGACATGCAGTGCGAAGATCGCCTCCGCGTTGCCCAGTGCGCCTTCCTCCACCATTCGTTTCGCTCCCGCACCTCCCTCCTCTGCCGGCTGAAATAGAAGCAGCACCGTTCCCTGCCTTATCAAGAAAGCACAATTAAATCGGTTAAGCAGAAGATTTCTTGCGAACATTATCTTCTTCCCAAAATTCTTTCACACTCTCCTTTCTAATCCGCCAGCACATCGACGGCTCAGAACTCCACACACACCTTTAAGAGATGCGCCCGGTCCTGTAACAGTTTCGCTGCTCCCAGCAGCATTGCCACATGCGCGTCATGGCCGCAGGCGTGCATCTTTCCATCCCGTTTGCTCTTGTGCTCCCATTCCACAAGCTCCTGCTAAATGGCAAAAGCCCTGCAAGCTTAGCGAAGAAGCATTCAATTGATCTGACCTCATGGATTCGGAGAAAAATCCTGACCTGCAACGCTAAGGCATCCATATCCGCTCGGAGTGCAACGAAGGGGGGATGCCCGGTGCCTATGCTCGCTACCACTCCAGTCTCAGCAAAGGGAGATCGGTAGGCGACTTGGAGTTGATCCAGCTCTGATCTGATCAAGGCGCTGGTGTCGAACTCTTGGAATTTGAGCTCGGGGTGCTCGTGGATGCGTCGTCTCAGAGATTTGAGCCATTGGGTGAAGCTGGGGTCGTGAGACGACGAGAGGATGCATTTGCAGCAGCAGCACATGGTTTTGCAAGCTTTAGCCATGGTGAGGAAAAAAAAAACACACACACACACGACAGAGTAGATTTTGTAAGACTAGTCCTCGTGCTTGGAGAAACGCTTCCATGTGGGCTCCACGTGGCATCCATTTGGGCTTTCTCTGGACGGTCGGCAAAGGACAGACTCTAGGGTATTGCCTTCTAAAGGACAGAATCTAGGGTATTGCGTTCTATCGAGGCATGTCTGGCACGAGTTGTACAAGAAACTCCCTAATGTAAAACATTGCTTTTTGTCTTACATACCGTTTCAACACCTTCCTAAACACTTCCTGGGCCATGTAAAGTGCCTTCATATGCTACTTCATCAGCCAAATGCACAAGTCGATGCAATTGGATGTCGATGATACTTGTTGGAAATGCCTTTTCAATCAAACATACGGCTTCGATGGCGATAAATCTCAATTCTGGAATGGATGATTTCTTGATTTCTTTTCATGATATCATCCTGCATTTATCCATTGGTAAGCAACGTAACTAACTTTTGCAATGAGAAGGGAAATAAGACATGCACTAGCAAACCCTTTGACATATCTCACAAATATACTGAGCTTGTTGAGGGCATTTGACACATCTTTAATACTGCATCCCCGTAAAGCAATTGGAAGTGCATACTATAGTAACAATCATGTGTTAGCAGAATAGAATCAAGAGTTCTTTTTATTTTTGCAAATCAAGTGCATAGAAATAAGGTTACCTGTATCATTTTGTGCCAATCATGCATCTTTGTTTTTCTTTCAAAGCAAAGGCACCCTTTAAGTTATGGGGTTTTCATACCCTCGATAACAAAGTTTTATGTGGATTGAAAACCTTTTGATGCAAAGCAGATAGCATATCTCCTTTATTTTCACCATGGATCATGCATAGGTGTTTAAAAAAAAGCACGGACATGATTCTACCCCTGAAGATGGACCCGATGGTCATCATACGAGCATCATACTTTGCATGGGCCTTAAACTCACCTAGTTTGCCGCCCCATTTGCATGGTGTTGAATGAACATTTCCATGTTTTGGCCCATGCATCCACTATGATGGTACAAAAAAAGGCCTTGAAGGTCTTCTAGGCATGCAAATGGGACTCGATGGCCATGATACTTTGCACGGGTCTTAAATACACCTATTTTGAGGCCCGTGTCCCATTTTCATGCTCTTGCATGCTTAGAAGACCTTCGAGGCCATTTTTTGAATCATTATCGAGGATGCATGGACAAAAACATGGAAATGTTCATTCTTGACCATGCAACTGGGACGCGATGGTCATGATACTTTGTACGGTCCTTAAATCCACCTATTTTGAGGCCCATGCAAAGTATCATGGCCATCGCGCCCCATTTGCATGCCTAGAGGACCTTTGAGGCCATTTTTTGTACTGTTGTTGAGGATGCATGGACAAAAACATGAAAATGTTTATTCTTGACCGTGTAAATGCATGTAAATGGGACTCGATGGCCATGATACTTTGCAAGGGCCTTAAATAAAACTATTTTAAGGCCCATGAAGAGTATCATGGCCATCACGTCCCATTTGCATGCCTAGAAGACGTTCGAGGCCATTTTTTATACCATTGTAGAGGATGCGCAAGCAAAAACATGGAAATGTTCATTCTTGACCATGCAAATGGAACCTGATGGCCATGATACTTTGCACAACCCTTAAACTCACCTAGTTTGAGTCGGGTGCAAAGGCTCGTGGACATAGGGTCCCATTTGCATGGTTAAGAATGAACATTTTCATGTTTTTGTACCATTGTAGAGGATGGATGGGCAAAAACGGGCAAAAACATGGAAAGGTTCATTCTTAATCATGTAGATGGGACCCGATGGCCATGAAACTTTGCACATGCCTTAAACTTACCTAGTTGGAGGGCCTTACAAAGTATCACATGTGGCCATCCCGTCTTATTTACATGGCCTTGAATGAACATTTCCATGTTTTTGCCCATACATCATCCTTTATGATGGAACAAAAAAAGGCCTCAAAGGTCTTGTAGGCATGCAAATGGGACCCGATGGCCATGATAGTTTGCAGAAGACGTAGATCAATATTTTGAGACTTGTGCAAAGTATCATGGCCATCACATCTCATTTGCATGCCTCGAGATCATTTTTTGTACCATTGTAAATGATGCATGGGCAGAAACATGGAAATATTCCTTCTTGACCATGCAAATGGGACCCGATGGCCATGATACTTTGCACGGGACTTGTGGCTTGTGAAAATGCTCATGGCCATTGGGTCCCATTATGTATGATCAAGAATTCAAATTTTTAAAGGCCCATGCAAAGTCTCATAGCCATCCAACATCATCTGCCCCATGTGCAAAGCCGCAATTCCTTGTTTTTTGACACTCATGCATGACACACTTATAAAAACAAGGGATTGGTCTTTGCAAATGGGGAACATGACGTAAGATGGCTATGATACTTTTCTCAATCCTTGACCATACCTAGTTTAAGGCCTCTACAAGATATACAACATCATTTGCCACATTTGCAAACCCCATCCCTTTGTGTAGTATTAACATTGATACGCACCCTAAAAGAAGGCATCATGATAATCCAAATGGCATAAAACCTTGGTGAATATTTGCGCCATCACTATGTAAAGTCTTGTCAAGTTTGGTCCCATTATGACCATCGGTGCCTATAAATAATGTTTTAGATTCACTGAAGGTGTGATTACAAAATAGGAAAAACATATTCGAAGGCCCCTTAGGTCCCAAAATTACATTGAACTAAGTTTGATTATCACTTTTAAAACTTTCTAATGAATTGCAGCTGAATCAAACACATAGATAATTGAAAAAATAAAGGTTTGTAGAGATAAAGCAAAAAAAAAAACATAATGTATTTTTTGATGCTTTTAGCAACTATTTTTCGACGCTATCAAGACCCAAATAACACCTACTCCCCTATTCCGCATCACTACTAATTGCCCTCTTCCATCTAGCATCCCTCACTCTCTCTCCCCTTCAGACTTTGCAACCACCTCCGCCCACTTCTTACATCAAAGGCATTGTGGGCAGCAAGGAGAAACGAGGACACTCTTCTAAGAAGTTGCATTTTTCAAGTTCTAGGTATGGATCTTCTTGTTTTCCCTCCTCCTTTCAAAGCTTCATCTATGGTTTTTTTCCCTATTTTCTACATGCGATAGGGAAGAGGGGGAGGGGTAGAGGCATAGGGAAGAGATCGGCTTGGGATAGAAAATGAAACTCCCTCCCTCTTCCCTTCCAAGCTCTTTTCTCCCCCTCACTCCCTTTTCCTCTCCCCCCTTTCCTCCCTCTTTTCCCTTCCTCTCTTTGCTTTCCTCCCCTCTCTCCCTTTTCTTTTTCTCTCTCCCCTTTCCTCCCTCTTTCCCCTTCCTCTCTTCCCCTTTCTTCTCTCTCCCCTTTCCTCCCTTTCCTTCTCTATCCCCTTTCCTCCCTTTCCTCCCCCCCCCCTCCCAGCAACTTTCCTTCTCTCTCCCCTTTGCTCCCTTACCTCTTATGTTGAATGATGTGTTTAGGCTTGCTTTTGTTATTACAAGAGAGAACCACCTCATTAGGAAAAAAGGGAACTCATTTTGGGGCCCTGTAAGAAATTCACTATTTTCTCTTTTATCTGTCTTCTAAAATGTGGAGAAAGCAACAAAATATGGATATTTGTTAGTTCATGACTACAGGTGTGTAAGTCTAGGGAGGAATAAAAAAGTCCTTTCAAATAATTGAGAAGATGTTGCATTAAACTCTCCATATGGATTTTGCATCTCTTTCGATAGCGTTCTGATGGCCTCTCATAAAGAACCCATTACGCCATCACTAATCTATTTTTTTCCAAATATTTGAATCGTTACCGTGAAAGATTAGATGAGTTTATAAAAAACAGACAAGATGAAGAACCAACCCTTATGAAATGGTTACGCGCAACCATGCTGCTGAAGAAGAACCTCAAAAGAAGCAACTACACCTTTGCACATTGATTTAGAAGAACAATATGCACCACTATAGAAAAGAGGAAAGGTTCCGCTTGTAAATGCTGAGCGAAAGGAAAATATGAGAAGAGCAGGCTCCCAACATATCGAATTATGGCATGACGAACAGATTTACCCAAAATGTCCATTGAGAAATTCGAGCCCTCCATTTTCTAATCCAAAAATTCTATTGAGGTTTGTGGGTGATGGGAACAATGGAATGTATGGATACATTTCGACTCAACATTCAATTGCGGAAATGTACAAGACATTGTATGCCTAAGAAAGAATGGAGAAGGCGGAAGAAATGTCAATAAATTTAGACTTGAAAGAGAAGCTACAAAGGGAAATCGAAGAGCATTCAAAGATAAAGAATGAGCTGCAAAGAGCAAGAATGAAGAGAACAATTCTTGGAGACAGACAACAAAGCAAGAGAATTCAAAACATTGTAGAGTTGAAAGCTGGCACTAGAGGATGTAAGCGTAGAGTACAAAAAGCAAGGTAATAGTACATCTTGTTTAGCCATTGTATTTGTATATGTGTGTCTATCTTGCAAGAAAATCTGTGATATTGCAAAGTGTACTTGTTGCAAGGAAATTTTAAGACCTCAGAAAGAAAACATTGATCCTAATTTAATTCCCATCAAACAAATGAAGGGTTTAGTCTCTACTATTGTTGCAAAGAACATGATGGAGGAAAATAAGTTTAAGAAGGTAAAACGTGAAGTCCTTGAAGACTTTGTATCGGAAAGTAAAGTTGATGTCACAAAATTAAAGAGGCTCTTGATGTGAGCGGAGTGAGTAGAAAGGGATATGCTTCAATATTTAGAGTTGTGTCATCAACATTAAAAGATCAACGATAAAATGTGTGTTGTTACCAACACTAGCACAAGTGTGGAAGGAATGAGGTCAAGAATGAGGTCATGTCAACCAGGAAAGTTTGTTATGAAGCTTGATGAGTGTGAAATTGTCAAGGAAAAAAAGATACAGAGAGTTTCTATCACTTTGATGAATTGAGCACTTGATCAATCGATCACAAAGTCTAGCTCAAAGTACTTCAATGTCCAGTCAAAAAAGCATGTATGGTGGTTGGGCTCATTTGAGGTATGTAAACTATCGCCTTCCAAATTAGTCTTTACTCGAAATGTTATAAATTTATATCATATATCTTGCAAATCTATGGTTTTAAATTATAGGTGAAGACTGAGGACCATGCAATACTTTATTGGGTATTTCATCAAGCATATATACCATCAATTATAAAGAGTCAAGTCCAAGGATGCCATCTTCATGTTCCAGGGAAGGGTAATTTTCAAATTGAATGGCATATGGCAGGTGACCTGAAGACACTAAAGTGTATGTTCAATATAAGCAAAGGGGGTAACTCAAAGTCTCCTTGCTTATACTGCAATGAACCAATGCATGTCTTAGATTCTAAATGTTGGAAAAGAGCTCCCAACAGACATAAAGTAGATAAAATTTTCAAAGCAATTCTTGAGATCCCATTATGCAATGTTCACATTTGTACATTGCATGCATTATGTAGGATCATTGAGAAACTAGTTTTCCTATATATTGGATTTGCATGGAAACTTCGCCGCGAGATCAGAAGAAAAAAGGCACTATAATCATTAGAAGCAGTGCTATCAGAAATTGGTCTCCATAGAGGAGATGTATATATTACAAAGGATCTTTAAAAATCTACAAATGGAAAACATGTTCCTATCAAGCCATCTATTGGTGGAGTAAAGGCTAGAAGATTCTTGTCTCATCTAGAGAAAAGAAAAATAAATGACAGTAAAACAACATATGTATCAAGGATAAAGTATAACTTGTGGAGAAAAGTACACAATGCTGTCAAAGATCATCAGGCAGACGGATTGGCAAGTGATGTCAAGGCAGAAGTGTGGAAATGCTTAGATAAGCTTTTTGTTTTTTGCGATCAAGCTACCTTTAGCAAAAATGATCAACAAGCATTTAAAGAAGCGGTAAAGAGTTTTGGAAAGGCAATGAAAGAGGCTTGGACAGCATGTAACATCACTCATTACATGGTAAAAACGAGGTAAAAACAATATCCTATTTTTGTGCATGTTTTTGTTAAAAAGCAAACACAATTAGTTTTATATATTCTAATGCCCACTTGCCTATGTATCAAAATAGCATATAATCTACAATCACCTTCCTTTCTTTGTAAAAAAATACGGATGCCCTACAATTTGGTCCACATAGGGAATGGAGACATCACACTACATGGCATGGAATGCATTCTTTAGACATACACAATATTTTCAAGGAAAACAGAAAGACAATAGTTTAAAAGAAGTCTTTCAGTAGTTCTATCAAGGAATACTACAAAGGCTTCAAGCCAAGAAGAAAGTTAATACATCACAGGTTAAGCTAGCTTTCAAATTGGATAAAAAGGAAAGGACGCAGATTTTGGAGAACTCAAATGCAGCACAAAGATATGCTTAGTGGAGACACTCAAAGATATTTATAAAGCACAAATGGGTAGATACAAGCTAAGTGCTAAACCTTGTTCATCAATAGGTGTCATTAAATGTAACAATTTTTTTTTTGCAATGAACAAGACTTGGATCTTTCATTCATAAGAAGTCATTGTATGCAACCATTGAAATATTTGAAATTACTACAATATTTCTATTTCAAAATGTGCATTGTTTTTGTCACAAATAGACATAAACATAACTAAGATATTCTAAAATGACAGTGTTCTCACAATTCAATTCTACTTCTATCTTGTAAAATATACAATGCCATAGAGGCTATCCTTCTAATGGTTTACCAAATTTTCTTGGAATCCTTCTTATGACTTTGATTGGAGACCTTTTTTTCTTGAGCTGAAAAGCAACCAAACTCTTCTCATCTTGTGCAAGAGTTGTTGTGGTCGCAGTTTACTCTTCATCTGTTTTGTCGGGAAGGGCCACCAAAGAAGGCTCTCGATTCCTTATGAGCTTATGCTTTCCATAAGCTTCCAAGGAGAGGGGATCATTTACATCACAAGCTAGTGCCCAGGCAGTATATGTCAAAAAGTAACCAGCTCTTGAGCCTTGCTTTCCAGTATAACATGCAAAAATTATTAAAGTAGACCGCTTCTCTATCAAAATGATCTTATCTGTTTGCCACGATATAGGATGACCACCCAAAAATTTTGACAAACACTTGAAAAAATAAGTAAGAGCAACTCCATAGTTGCTAAGCAATTTGCTAAAAATCAGTATCTTTGTAGCAGATAGGTCTTTAATATAATGAGAAAGGCTTGATAGTTTACCAAGCCTAGGAATTCTACTTCCAGCTACCCTCAGGAGGAATCATGTGTCATCTTCAACGAACAACTGCCATACGCAAAACACACTTAGATTTAAAAGAGACCATCAAATTGCATATCTAAACTCCAAATTCAAGAAAGGTGCCTTACCTCAATATTCTCATCTTTCTCTAGTATATTATCATTAAACAAGGAGATACCCATCTCCTCCTTCCCCTCAGAGCTCTGAGTGATATCCAAGCTTGCTATGATGTTCATTTGTGCTTGGGTTTCCTAGAAGATTGTCTCATCCACCTCTTCATACATTTTGTCTTGCTCAAAATAGATGGACAATGCTTCTGAAGGATTGAATTTTCCTCCATCTCTAACAAAGGATCATCATCAATCCTTACTTCCTTGTCAATCCTGCAAGATTATGCAATAAGGGCAACTACATAATCTTCTCTCAAATTAAATAGGCATTTTATGTCATACAACTAGACATAATCTTTTCCCTCAATATTGAATGAGGGAAGAATGGGCACTGTGAGGTCAGAGCTCTTAGCATCAACATCTTAGGGTCTCCTTTTTTAAGGCCACTAGGTCCAATGCTACAATTGCAAGCTCCTCCTCTTTTGGGTCGATCTTCTCTTCCACTTCTAGTAGGTCTGAATTATCTTTTGTGTTCTCTTCCTCATTGCTATCCTTTGTGTCCTCAACTGATCGATCAACATAGTGTACATACATGGCAAATGCAAGTGACTCTTCAAGTATGATCCTACAATTGCCCTTGTGTACAATGAAGATTCCCTTGTGGCAATCTTCAAAACTATCAAATAGCTTGTGCATTTGATACCTCATCCTATCATTTGCGGTAATGTCCTTGATATGTACAAAAGTTTTACTGTTGACAACTTTTGATCCTTCAACTGTCAGCTTGTGGAAGGATTCATACTTGTGCTATGTTAGAAGAGACTGCAAATCATCTCCTTATTGAACATCTCATGGTATTTGTGACTTTTGTGGAAATTCAAAGAGCTGCAATTGGGGTGACTTCTTTTCCTCCTCCTTCCCCTCAACAACTTTCTATCCACCTTTGTCTGAACTCTTGTCATTGGCATTTCTTTTTTTGATTGCATCATACAAAATTAAAATTGAGTCCTGCATATATAATGCTAAAAAGAAACATAAGCACTCATAAAGAAATTCTTACCAGGAGATTCCTCCTCCCTTACAGCATAAGCTAAGAGGTCAATGGTCATCCTGACAGGTCTTGATGCATCACCTGTATCACTTGGATGGTTAGCTCCTCTTTGTAAAAAAAAGCGATATGTCTTCTTTCTAGTTAAATACACTGAAATTGTGTTTTTTAGCAAAAAACTCTATGTTGAGATATCGAGCTCTACTCATGATATGCCAGGGTGACCGTTGTGCATTTATGTCACCGACTTGTTAGCCGCAGATGTGGTTGGTACACCGCCCATGAATAATAGCTGGATGACAAATATCTTTATGTACTGTAGTTAGTGGCTCAGTTAGTATGCTACCTAGATTAGCTGAGTTTGGTTTGAGACCCACATATAGGGTTCACCTATTCCTTTTGTATTAAGAGAGAGTTCTTTTGGATTTCACAATTAAGAAGAGGAAAACTGTTTTCAGCCTCCACCTTTGTGTGTATTCCCCCATTGTGTATGTGAGAAAGCTGCAAGTGAGACTCCTTACTTCTCTCCCACTCTCTTCACAACACCTATTTCATTAATTTTGGACTTTTTGTGTTGTTTTTGGATGAAGCCCAAAAATCCTTCCCAAATGAAAACTTTACTTTGTGAAAATATCCTTCCCGAATCAAAATTTTACTTTCTGAAAATATTCTTCCCAAATCAAAAGTTCACTTTGTGGCACTATCATATTCACATAAAAATATTGTTTTTTCAATCTATACTTTTGCACCAACATGCAAGAATTTGAAATAATCCTGTATTAGAAATTCTAGCTATATCTAAGTTATTTGTTAATTTAATTATTTTTAATATTTTTCCTTGACGTTTTTCCTTAACGTGATAAATTTATAAATCCATGAAAGGAGACTTAAATATTTCATGAAAATGACATTGTCACTCGCAATATGCACAAAATTTTTAAAACTTTTAATAAATAGAAAAAAGACATGATGCCATAAGACCCAAGTTTTGTATTGAACCAAAGAGGTATAATAGCAATTATAGCTATTATTATATGATTACATTGAGAGATGTTGCTCTCAGCTAGAGTTTTTATATCCAAAATGATATAGATTGAACATATGTTTACAATTTAAATTGTTGCTCTTAAAGAGCCTCAATTCGTGTCATCTGCATAATTTGACTCCCCATTGTCTTATTGCTCAATGTCACGACAGTCCCTTGCCAGGTGCCATCTGCATAATTTGACTCCCACTTGTCTTGCCAAGCCTTGCCCCTTGGGTGCATTGACTCCCCATTGTCTTATTGCTCAATGTGATAGTCCCTTGCCAGGTGCCATCTACATTAACTCCCTATTGTCTTGCCAAGCCTTGACCCTTGGGTGACATTCAATGCAAAATACAGGTGCCATCTGCATTAACTCCCACAAGTTGTCTTGCCAAGCCTTGCCCCTTGGGTTCATTGACTCCCTATTGTCTTATTGCTCAATGTGATAGTCCCTTGCCAGGTGCCATCTGCATTAACTCCCTATTGTCTTGGCAACATCCAGTGCATATTTTGACTCTCATTTGACATAGGAGGTGATGAATCTGATTATAATTATCTTGGATTGGCTTCTTGCCTAGTACCCAAATAAAATCCTTCAATGGACTTCAATACAAAGCTTTAATCATGGACATTCTTCATTTGCGCTGTCTCCTTCTACTTCCTCCATGGCGAGCATCCTTAAAAATTCGTGTATATGCAAAATAGTTTGATGTGGTATTTTTATTTTTCCTTCTACCTCATATCCCATGCGCTTCTTTGATTTCTTTGCCCTTGAATGCCAAGACACTATGATTGTCTCCGTTGAAACTTGAGAGACCGCTTCATCATTTGGGACCCATTCCTTCATTATACAATTAGTATACAATGTGTTATTATCCATATTTTCCTTCCTGGCCTTTGGCTCATACCATACCGCTATAAATGTTGTAGCTCTCCCTTGGTCATCTCTTTGCACATCAACTACTTTTGCAACCCAAAACTTCACATTCTCATATTCATCATCTGATGGCCGAACCACAACAAAACAATCGACCTCTATATCTACTTGTGGCATAAACTCTCTCTTCTTTGGTCCACAATATGGACATGGGAGTAATGATACAAATTCATTTTCAAAGACTGGAGTTGGGCGCAAATCGTTATGAACATTTGGCCAAAACATATTGCATTCTTCCTTGACATCCTTTGAGCCTTGCATTCTCTCAAGGTCCTTTATTAAATTTCGTGTCTTGTTAATTCCAGTGGTAGTGTGTTCTCTCCAAGTAGGCTTCGAATCAGGATATCTCTGGAGCATTTCCTCTTTGTATGTAATAAATGCTTTTAATCCTTCTATTTCACAGTTAGACCTCTCATTGAATTCTTGTATAGGAGCCCATGTTGGATACCTTTCCTTGCTGGGAATTAAAGTTAAGAAACTGTAAGGTTCTTCAGGTTCCCATTGTGTATCATGAGAATACTGTTGCCATTGCATTACAGGTTTTTCATCTTTAAAAAAAAAACGAAAGTAGTGTGGATTGGTATGACCTGTCAATGCATCTTCACTCGTTTGTATGAAAGGTAGAATGAAGCTCTTCCAATCATACATTCTTTCGAGCCTCTCACATATTGTACTTTCCTTATGACCACCAACTTGCCTGCCACATCTTCTTACCAAGTCATCTATTGTCTCCACATCCTTGCATTTAAGCTCCCTTGAGACTATGCTAAAAACCTGATCGATATCCTCATGTGTATGCCCAACATACAAAAATCCACATTCGACCTCATTGAAGATTCGATGAGCAACTAGCATGGAGTAGAATGCATACATGAGTACATTCTTATTTTCTCGCCAACAATTATCAGCTTGTATTCTCAAAGTCAGTGGTAGGCGACCTTTTTCTGCATGTATATTGCAAATTGCCTTCATAATAGATGCTACAACTTGATTGCTATCATGTAGATGCAAGAAATCAATCCATATATTTGCAAAGAACTTAATTCCATGCACTAACACTCCACATAGATGTGTCTTTAGAAAGTGCTTTCCTTGTAATCTAGGTGGAGTGGCAACAAAACGAGGCAATGTTGTTGTATTCTGATCCATGCCATCTACAATAAGGCACATGTAGTCATCGGGATGCGAAATAGCTTGCTCCTTCCAAGATGCATATTTTTGTCTGAAATGTCGAATAAGGTCATGATGAGATTTTCGGTTTTTTTTGTATAATTCCCTTTGATTTGGACATGTTACACTCTCAATCGCTCACTTTAAATCATCACAGACATTGCACTTTGACATTTTTTGCCTCCTTGGGATTTTAACATATCCAAAGTTCTTCTTCCAAAGAGTATACAAAGTATGAGAATGAGAGTGCTCTCAACGGAAGCAAGAACAGAAGAAGGAGAGAGAGAGAGACAGAGAGCCACAAGTTTTGGTGGGTGCAGAACCACCCTAATCTTCTTTTTCATTCATTTATATATGTGTTTGAGTATTGTACATAACCGGGGTAAAGGCACAGTGACCTTTAACCCCCACAACCTCCCACTTAAAGGACAATGTGCCTTTAAGGGAGAACAACCAGTGAGCATCAGTTTATGCAGGCTCCAAGGAAACCGCATTTGGATGCGGCTAGACGCATACTTAAGTATGTGAAGTCCACATTGCAGTATGGACTATTTTATGAGGCTGGGGTTCAGATACAGTTGCATGGATACACTGATGCTGATTGGGCTGGTAGTATTTCAGATAGATGATCTACCAGTGGATATGTGTTCTCTTTTGGGAGTGTTGCAGTCGCTTGGAGCATCAAGAAATAGCCTACAGTTGCCTTGTCAAGCACAGAGGCTGAGTATAGGGGTGCAACAATGGCTACATGTGAGGTAGCTTTGTTGCATAAGCTACTTTATGATATGCATCAATCTATAGATGGGCCAATTGTCATTTATTGTGACAACATGAGTAGTATACACTTGGCAAATAAACCAGTCTATCATGCTAGAACAAAGCACATTGAGGTACATTATCACTATGTGTGGGAGAAGGTTTTACTAGGTCTTATTGATCTAGTTTATGTTAGCACAGAGGATCAGGTAGCTGACATATGCATGAAGGCATTGGGCGCAGAGAAGCTGCGCAAGTTTAGAGACCTGCTTGGTGTGCAGGAATTGGGATTGAGCTCGAGGGGGAGTGTTGAGGTATCGAGTTCCACTCGTGATATGCCAAGGTGACCATTGTGCATTTATGTCACCGACTTGTTAGCTGCAGATGCGGTTGGTACATTGCCCATGAATAATAGCTGGATGACAGCTATCCTTATGTACTCTAGTTCATGGCTAAGCTAGTATGCCACCTTAGTTAGCTGAGTTTGGTTTGAGACCCGCATATAGGGTTCTTCTATTTCTTTGTACTAGAGTTTCTTTGGCTTTCACAACTAAGAAGAGGAAAACTATTTTTCAGCCTCCACCTTTGTGTGTATTCCCCCATTGTGTATGTGAGAAAGCCGCAAGTGAGAATCCTTCCTTCTGTCCCACTATCTTCACAACGTGGACAGCAAGAGAGCAATGACAAGGTACTATTTCTCACTTGGATCTGGAGTTGTGTCATGGGTCAGCAAGAAGCAACCCACAATTGCTCTTTCTTCTACCGAGGCCGAGTTCAAATCTGCATGCTTTTCTTCATGCGAGGCAGTGTGGTTGAGGAGGAGTTTGGGGGACATGGGTGTAGTGCAGAACAAGCCTATGTAGTTATCATGTGACAATTAGAGTTGCATGGCGATTGCAAAGAACCCGGTGTTCCACGCTCGCACAAAACACATTGAGATTCAATATCACTTTGTACCGAGCTCATCATGGATGGAGAGGTCGATTTGGTGTACTGTCCAACTACAGAGAATGCTGCGGACATCTTCATGAAGGCTCTTGGAAGAGACTTGCTAGAGAGGCATCTTCATCGACTTGGCATTGGGCCAAAAAAGGAAGTTCACTTGCGGATGGACATTGAGGGGGGGTGTTAGATATCAATGCTCCACTCTTGTGTAGCTACGTGGGAGCCAGATAACTCTACTTGTAAGCCCCCCATATGAGGAAAAGGCATTTGAGTAGCTCGGTTATCCGATAGGTGCTAGTTTGGACACCAGATGGGGCCCATGTGTGGCCTGATGGCTGGATGGCTTCAGATAGAGTTGGCACACTGCCAACTAGGCTACATGCAAGTGCAGGAAGGCATCCCTTGACTGACCACACTGAGGGTAGATGGAGCATTTCCTGGGGCAGCCCACTCTCGGGTTGTGCGACCATTTTGGGTGGACTGGGTCAGTCACCCAATTGAGCCTAACCCACTATGACTGGTAGCTATATAAGAGCAAGCCCATGAAGCCCATTTCATCACTAGCTACAACAACCATGATTCCTTAGCATCCAACCTCCATCTTCTACTATTTCTAGAACACCATCGAAGCTTCTTTCATAGGAGCACACGGTTGGGAGGCAGTGCCATCTATTGTATCAGTTCTACAGTAATCAAATTTTTGATTCTCCATACTATCTTGTTTTCTCTCTTGCGTGCGAGATCCTATTATCTGTTGAGCATAGACGTCGTATTATTTTCTTACAGGCTATTCCTAGCATCATTGCCACAAGCCTTGTAATACAGATCAGATTTTGTATACCATAGTTCTATCTTCACCGACGGTACAGAGATTTCACTTGGCATATTCAATGTATTTGCAGTTGATTCATACAGAGATCTTCACAATACTTTTGAGTACATTTCTTGCACCATGTCGACTAGCAACCTCAATGTGGAGACATCTGCTAAGTTAGACAACTCCAATTACGGTACATGGAAATACCAAATCGAGACCATTCTTGTGCTTTAGGAAAAATGGGAGTATGTCGATGGGTCTACACCTAGACCATTGGACAATCCAGCCACCAGTAGCTCTACTCCATGTGTTTTCACAGCACCTGAGAGTGCTCTCAACGGAAGCAAGAACAGAAGAGGGAGAGAGAGAAGCAGAGAGCCACACAAGTTTTGGTGGGTGCAGAACACCCTAATCTTCTTTTTCATTCATTTATATATGTTTTTGAGTATTGTACATAACCGGGGTAAAGGCACAGTGACCTTTAACCCCCACAACCTCCCACTTAAAGGACAATGTGCCTTTAAGGGGGAACAACCAGTGAGCATACTATCCAATGCCCATCAATGCATGACAATACTCAAACCGTTGACTAGGTAGACTCTTCGTCAGCATATCTGTAGGGTTATCATCTGTATAAACCTTGACAAGCTCTATGCGCTTGTCCTCAAGTACCTCCCTGATGAAATGGTACCTGACCTCAATGTGTTTGGTCTTTGCATGAAAGACTGGATTCCGTGCTAGCTGAATAGCACTCATGGAATCACTATGCAATGCTGCTACACCTATATGAATTCCCAAATCCCCCACTAGCCAATCAAGCCATATAGCCTCCTTGCAACCCTCTGTGGCTGCAACATACTCAGCCTCTGTGGTAGACAAAGCAACACACTTCTGTGTGCAAGACATCCACGACACTGCACCACTTGCAAAGGTGAACACATAACCAGAAGTGGATCTCCTACTATGCACATGCCCTGCATAGTGCCATGTGGTAGATAAGCGTCTCAAAATTGCCACGTGTCAATCCTATCTGCCACATCATCACCGACTGCCACGTCAAGTCTTCAGCATTCATGAACTTTTGCAAAAATCACGGCATTCGAAGACAATTCACATGTGCAGATACTCCTCAGTAGAATGCACGAGCTAAAAGGAAGAATGAGACTTTAGTAGACAGTGCTGGAGCAATGCTTAGTGAAAATCATCTTTCAAATCAGTATTGGGTAGAAGCAATAGCTATAGCTAACTACTTGATTAATCGGCTTCCTATCGAACTAATACAGGGTATGAATCCCTATGAAGCATTCACTAGACACAAGCCACACATTGGGCATCTCCACATATTTGGTTGCATAGCATATGCCCACGTACATGATGATCATCGAAGAAAATTGGATGCAAAGTCACGAAAATGCATCATGGTTGGCTTAAGTGAAGAAAGAAAAGCATACAAGCTGACTCATCAATGTGCTATCTGAATCTCTCCAGAACTCAATTCTAAGACAATAGTGCATAAGTCCAAGATCTTTCATGTTGAACTTTGTAGATAAGTCTTGTTTCCATTTTTTGATGAAGCTATCCTTGCTTCCTGTCACAATCAGGTCATCTATGTACAAAAGTGCAATAGTAATGTCTTCCCCTTGAACTTTGTAGTAGAGAGTATGATCTGCATTGGACTTCATGTATCCCAGATCAGCAAAATATTTGTCAATTCTACTGTACCAACTTTTGGGGGCTTGTTTTAAGCCATAGAGACTTTTCTTGAGGTGGAAAACCTTATTCTCCTTTCCTGGTTCAACATAACCTACTGGTTGTTGCATGTAGACCTCATGTAGACTTCCTCATCTAGATAACCATTGAGAAATACATTCTTGACATCAAGCTGATACACATTCCATTTGCTGAGTGTTGCTAGTGATATCAAGAACCATATGGAATCCATATTTGCTACTGAAGCATAAGTCTCATCATAGTCCTGACATCCATGGTTGCATGGATACTGTGACAGTGACTATGCTGGAGATCATGACACCAGGAGATCGACATAGGGATATGCATTTTTCCTTGGTCAAGGTGCTATATCATGGTTGTCAAATAAACAACCAACTGTTTCTTTATCTTCAACTGAAGCAGAATATAGAGCACTCACTCCAGGTGCATGTGAGGCTATATGGCTTAGAAGACTATTGTCAGAAACATATTACTTTAATGAGTCAAAGCCAACAACAATATACTGTGATAATCAATCGGCGCAAGCATTGGCCAAGAATCTAGTATATCACTCGAGGACAAAGCACATTGATGTCAGAGAGCACTTCATCAGAGAAAGACTGTTACTTGGTGACATCACACTGCAGCATTGTGATAGCAAAGAAAATGTTGCAGACATCTTTACCAAACCACTCGGTAAAGAGCTATTCGAGAAACACCAACTAGCTCTTGGTTTGATGCAGAGGAAGGACATTTCCATTAAAGGGGTGTGATGGAATGTAATTCTCAGTCCTTCTTCGATTCCCTAGAATCATCATCTTGAGGGAAGGCCTACTTCATGATGTTGATCTTAAGGGAAGGTGTTGAGAGTTCATGCTCAACATCATGTGATCATATGTGCATAGCACCATCATGTGATCATATGTCCATAGCACTAACCTTATAGAGTGCTATAAAGGAAAGGGTTAGATCCCCTAACCCTAACCCTAAAAGTTCTATTTTTTTAACTAAATCTAGTGTACAGTTAGTCATTTGTGGTGTGCTCTCTAGATGTGCCCTCTCTCCTCATCTCCACTCTTCTCCTCTCCCCTCTTCATATTTTGTCAGACCTTCCATGACAAAAGGTAAGGAGGTTTGTTTACATGGTATTCATCATCAAAAATTGCAGGTAGCAAAGCCAAACAATTTAAAAAGCTCCTCAAGAAAGATGATAGTTTGTTTGCTTTAAAAGCTTAAGGCTAGAGATAACTAGAAACCAAGAAAAGGTTTCAAGGTGGAGAATGCTGACATGCTAGGGTTGCTATAGTAGTATCGCGATATTTTCCAAGAAGCCCCACCTGGTCTTCCCCCTAAAAGGGGAAGTTTAGCATGCCATTTATTTGGATGTCTCGCAATTTTTCCTAAACTAGTTACTGCTAGTAGCCTTTAGTAGAACTCTTATTTCACCAAATGCATCTGCCCTGAGACTTCCCTCTCTGTATGTCTAAAAGGCTTTCACCCTCCACCCGGCAACCAAAGCATGCATTAGAAGTCCACATTAATGCACAAAGAGAAAACATACCCCAGTCCTTTGTCTTTCTTCCATTTGGAGCAAGTCAGGTATCTCCCCAAAGCCAATCAAAAAAGCCTCCTTATGAAATTCTTGCATTCACTAACATGTTCCACTACTCCACCTTTGGTCTCCCCCTGGTCGAGATTATATCTTTGTTGTTCTCAGCATGATCTGAGCAGCTTATCATATCCATCACCTTCTCAAAAGGCTATCGATCCTCTGACTATTGCTCTATGTCAAACATGCATACAGTCATGTCTAGATCAATGGCACAAATCTTAGGGCTATGGGGTGTAACCACGAAGAACTAATCTCTTTCCAAATAGGTTTTCTGTGACTCAGATTTTACATTCTTGGGCTGATCTGCCTTCTTCTTCTTACAGTCTTGCACAAGATTGTAGCAACAACAGAAGCTATAGGGGCTGCGCAGAAGTAATCTCCATAGTTTGGGAAAAGACCCTGCTCCTAGCCTTTTAAAACTTGTAAGTAGCAGAGGCCTACCCCTACACATAGCCATCCTCTTCACTCATTTCCTACAGTTTTCCTCCTCACTCCGGTGCCTCTCCAGATTATCTCCTACCCAGCCTAGTCTACCTAAGCCTCCCTCTGATGCATGTCCAACTGGAGCTTTGACGGAGTAGAGATTCCTCATCACAGTGGAAACCTACGGCAAAATTTTAAACATTATTCAATATTTTTTTTGCTGTAATAAATTGCAGTTCTGTTTACTATGTGTTCTTGCAGAAGTTGAATGTGTGAAGTGCTTGCGATGTGAACTCTCTATCTTGGGGCACATATTTTTCCATTTTTTTGCAATAAATACCTCCCTCTACTAGGTCTTCCAACCCTATGGTTGGGCCGACTCTCCCCATATAGTAGTCCATCATCTAGCCCATATAGTAGTCGTATTGGAGCCCAATGATGGGCATGCATGTGACAGCCCAATGTGGACTCCAAAATCCTTTACATGGGCTGCATGCAAAAGCCTGTCCCCAGCTAAATCGTAACAAGGAAATCTCTATTCATTCTCCTTTACATTCCTCATTTGGAGGCTCACAAGTAGGGCATTGCCACATATATGCTGGCCTAAGTGATGCTTTAGCTGATACACAAGCATATTCACCTTGACCTTGTGATGTTTATTATGTTGTGTAGGAGTTGGTTGTAGCAAGCAACTCATTTCCATAGCATGGTATCAAAGCTAAGCTATAAACAAGCTTTGGTGCCTTAAAGATCAACAACAAAGGGCCTTCTTTAAACTAAATTGTGGTGACCTAGCCAAGTAGGAAGGATATTCCACATTAAGGTGTGTTGTGTTAACTGGTAGGTAGTGCTGAAATAGGTTGAAGAATTTAGTTTACGTACAGCCATTTGTGTTGATCCATACCATAGGCATGTCCTATCCCGCCAGCAACTCCATGCTATTGTCTCATCTAGACCTACTATGTCAACAGACTGAATCCATATGGTTCTTCTCAAGCTCCTCTCCCAGGCCTAACGATGCTGAGCCATCTCTAAAAATTGGCACGTGTTGGTTTAGTGATTACACATCATCATGAGGTGCCTATGGTATGGATGGCTGTATTGAAATAGAGCAGCAGATTCAAGGTTGCACAAGTGTAGGCAAGAATCATTGAGCCAAAAATTATCACATTTAATTCATATGCCAATATGGAAACTCTACAACAGGGTTGAGAGATTCATGCAACTATGAATAGCAATAGATAGGAGTCACATGGATGTATCCTACACATGGCTTTCATAATTGCACTTGTCAAGATGGGACCTATGATTATAGCTTTTGCTCATAATTCACATGACAAAGGTGCTTTGCATGTTTTCCATTAGAGGAAGCTTGAGGGCTTCAAGTTGATGAAATCACCTTTGTCTATGCTCTTAAAGTGTGTGCTAGTCCATCAGAGGAAGCTTGAGGGCCTCAAGCTGAATGAAATCACCTTTGTCTATGCTCTTGAAGTGTGTGCCAGTTTGGCTGCTTACCAAACAGTTGTAGGGCTTCCTTGTTGAACCCGTTTTGAGCAAATGTTGAAATTATGGTATTCCATGAGACCACATTTCACACAGGCATCACTGCAAACACAGATCTAGAATCATCTAGACTCCCACATTTGCCATACATATTGACAAGGGCTATCCCCACAACAACATCAGATTCCAATTCAGAGCCAACAAAATTAGCATGTAAGCGCCCCAATCTTCCAAGGCTTTTTCTTTGGTGCACACATCCAAAATGCAAATGAAAATGACCTTGTTATGGTCAATGCTTTCACCTTGCATTTGACCAAATAGTTGTAAAGCCTCCTCGTTGTGCACTTCCTAGAGACAAGTTGTGATTAGGGCAGCATTCCACAAGATCGCATCCTATAGTGCAACCTTTGCAAAAAAAACCATTGAATCGTGTAGACACATTGTAATCATGGCATTCCAAGAGGTTGCATTCCAAAGTGGCATCTATGCAAACACATCCCTTGAATCATCCATGCTGCTGCACTTAACATACATATTGACAAGAGTTGTCACCACCACCACATCAAAATACTCCACGAGTATTTTGTTAAAAACAGCTTGTGCATACTCTAGCTTTTCACATTTTCCATACCTTTCAACAAGAAGGTTACTCAGAAATCTGTTATCCAGTATCCATGCTCCTGATGCACATGCTCACTCTAAGAACTAAACAAGGATTTCCTCATTCAAGCTTTCAGGATACCAATCATAATTCCTTGCAAAGCCAATCTGATGGTACCCATCCAATATATGTATATGACAAGGTTTTCTAGTCTGTAGCTCCTTAAGCACCTTCTTTGCAACCTTGGACCCCACTCACAATTCCTCCATACTTGCCCAAATCTGATTTCGTATCCCTCACCCAATGGATCTCATCATACAAGCTTTCAAGAAGACAGAAGCCATCATTCCTCACAAGCTCACTCTTATGGTGTGCATCTAACCTAGGTGTGGGAAAGCCCCCCCTCATTCCTAGCCCCTCTTCTACAAGCTTGAAACCATACAAAGTCAACACACCATATAGCTCGCTACACATATACCTAGAACAAGAACCACCCAAGATGTTGATATGGTGTGTTAGCAAATTTAAAAGTAATACCTCAATGAAAATTACTATATACTAAATGCAAAGTTCTATATCCCAAACTCAAATTGCTACATGCTATATACAAAATACTGTGTGCAAAATACAAAATCATACATTCCTAAAAGTAGAGTACCATGTGCAAAATGCAAAGTGCTATGTTCTATATCCCAAACTCAAATAATTCTTGCTATATGCAAAACACTAAGTGCAAAATACAAAATGATATGAACCCAAGGAAAGGCACGTTCCTTGGTCTTATAATTTTTGGAGAGGAAATGTGCCAACTCTCCCCACACATGAATGTGTGGTTAAGTTTATTTGTTTATGTGTTGGATAAAAAGTGCTATGTGCTAAATGCAAAAATGCTAGTTGCTCAATGGTATGTGCTAATTCTAAATGAAAAACGCTATGTAAAAAATTCAGAGTCCTCTATCTCAAATTCAAATTGCCACCAAATATACACAAAGTGATAAATGAAAACTGCTATATCCCAAATTCAAATAGCTACAAAATATATGCTAAACACAAACTCCTATGTGCAAAAAGAAAGAGCTATTTACCATGTTCTATATTCGAAATGCTATTAGAGTGTCGGTATATGCTACATTCCAATTCCTATATGCTATATTCAAATGCTATATTCAAATTGGTATCAACATAAACTAGAGACGTTATAAATTTTGAGTGAAAAATATAAAGTGTTAACAACCTTGATATTTTGTTTGCAGATTATTCGAATTGGTGAATTTCAAGTCATTTTAATGCTCTCATCCACAATGGGAAAATAAAGTAGGTGCTTCTACTTCAACATATAATTTATTTTACAAATATAAAAAGGTCTCTTATTGAAAGGAGAGAACGTGCTTCCTACATTAGCATAGAAAACAAGAAAAGACGATCACAACCGAGTTTCTCCTCATGGCTATTCATCAATAAATTTCTAAAAGAATGGAACCACTTCTCAATATATTTCAAAAATGCAATATTGTGTATATTGTGGTAGAATAGAATTTAACACAGGTTCTTTTACAAAGTTAAAATCAGTAATATCACTACTAGAATCAAGTATAACACCATATGACTTATCCAATACGTTCATAAGTTTGCATGTAGAAAATGGCCTGGTACATAGATAAAAAATGGCTTGTAAAGCATCCATAGATAGTCCATTCAAAAAGTTGTACTCGGTTTACTATAATCCAAACTATTTACAAAATGTATTAGGTGCAAACATATTTCAAATGCAAATGCTTTCTATATTCGATATATCCCTAAACGTTTTTAAAGGTATTACATCTTTAGCAATAGGTATACTACAAAGGAGATCAATGTTGGATAATCCACTAATATGTTGGAATTGCCAACAAAGATTCTGTAGTAACTCAACAAACTTACTATCAACAACAAAACACGTTCTAGCGTTCAACTCTAGAACAAACCCCATATTTAAAAAATAATTGACAATGTATGAACGATTGCATCCAAAACTAGGAGTAAGTGTTCTTTCTTCAGAAGTTATTTATGATATTCTTGAAAGACACTCTACTGACTCACCATTCGATCTTATGAAAATTGCACATGAGGACAACTACTTGTCATTACTAGAACAAATCAACATGCTACCTACAACTCATCAATTCAAAAAAAATACATCACATGAAGTCGGGACAATTGTACTTCGTGGTTCAACAAGAATTATTGAGCATCAGCTCATAACATCTATGGAAGGTCTGTCACAATGTGACGAATTAACACTAGAGTATGCATTATTCCCATTCCTCTATCCTTTTGGATATGGTGCTCATGATGGCAAGATGTTCTTCAATGTATATTTAAAAATGAGAATATCAACATTGTTCTCCGTGTTCACTCTTTACAAACCATACTTGTTATTGGTACAAATGTCAATCTATTTTAATAGCAAACTCTACTCAAACTACAGTATTACAAAGAGATATTGACCAACAAAGACGACAAGATCCAAGAATATCTGAACAAGAGATAATTAGATGTATTCTTAAGTTTTAGATACCAAGTCCTATTCCTGGATCTCCTTCATGGCACCGTAGAAACTTAAAGATCTAATGGCAATGGTTGACACATGGCACCTTCCCAACATATTCCTTACACTTACTGCAGATGAGGTATCAACCACGAGATGGTGTGAAATCGATCAAATAGAAACCATTGCTAAACAATTCAATAAAAACTTCACATGGAGAGATTGTCCAGTTGCATGTGCAGTGCTCTTCCATGTTAGACTACAACAATTCTTAGCAACATATATTCTATGCGATAAAGGACTACTAGGTAGAGTCAACCATCACATCATAAGATATGAGGTACAAAATCGAGGATTTATGCATGCACACATGATGCTATGGATAGATGAACAAGACATAGATATTGTATCAAACCAGATAGATGCACATATCCCTTACATGAATGATTTTAACGACTCGCCAGAGAATTCAATTCAAAGAAAGCTTAACTATATGGGAAAGAGAAAACAAATCCACACATGTAGGCCAACATGCAGTCTATTTGATTCAAGCACAAACCACAAATGCAAATATAGATTTCCATATCCAATACATTTAGATACTAAACCTACTATAGATCCTCTCACACAAAGATGGATCTACTTCCGTCCATCACTAGAACATCGCAATGTCATTCCATACCATGCAGGAATATTACTCTTGTGGCAAGCATGTATAAATAACAAACACAGGCCTATCATATTACCTTCTAGAATATGCTATGAAAATAGAACCCATGAGATGTTGAGATATCGAGCTCCACTTGTGATATGCCAAAGTGACCGTTGTGCATTTATGTCATCGACTTGTTAGTAGAGTTCTTTTAGCTTTCACAGCTAAGAAGAGGAAAACTATTTTCAGCCTCCACCTTTGTGTGTATTCCCCCATTGTGTATGTGAGAAAGCCACAAGTCAGACTCCTTCCTTATCTCCCACTCTCTTCACATGGTATTGGAGCCTCGTTCATGGTAAGGAGCTCAAGAAAGCAAACCAAGTTTGCGGTGTCCTGGTAAGAGGACCAGTGTTGCTTTCCTTTTTCGAGTTTGGGAGCAAATCTCTGCAGGTAGCACAGCTGAAAAGTGTAAGAGTGCATTGTCTCAGATTGAGATGCCCTTCGCGGTGTGGCAAGGGTGACTTCATTTTTCTAGTTTGAGGCCATTTTGGGGCCCGTTTTAGAGGCAAAAGTTCTCCCCAAGTAATGAGAAAAAGGCCTTTTTTTTGCTGTACAACCACTACTTTGCAGGTCGGTGAAAAGTTGCCACAGAAATTGCATCATATGCCTATGCATAGAGATATTGGGAGTTACAGAATCATCCTTATTGCCCGTTCATGCAAAATCATCACTAGGAAGTGACTGTGTGGTCAAATACCACTTTTGTCAGTTTTGTAGATTTGCCCTTGTGAGGCAGAAGCTATGTTTTTTGTAGTGACAAAATATTTTGTAGTGTTCTGTAATGGCGTCTGATTCTCTTTCACAGATTGTCATTGAAAAGCTTGACAAGAACAACTTCCAAGCATGGAAGTTTAGAATGACAAATTTCCTTATGGGAAAAGGCTATTGGGAGTTCATTACAGGAAATGAAGAAGAACCAGTTCTTCCTAATGTTCCCAATCAAGAGGAAATGCAAGCATTTAAAGGATGGCATAAGAGAGCCAGGAAAGTTATGTACTGGCTGTCTATCAGTATTTCAGATTCTACGATTGTGCATATTCAGGATGCAAGTACGCCAAAGGAGGCATGGGATACTTTGGCAAAAATGTATAGCACAAATATGCAAGCTAGGAAAATGCAGCTCAAGCAGGAGTTGCACAATGTGCAGAGAGAAAATATGAGCATCAATGACTACCACATGAAGGTGAAGATGTACTTGCTTCCATTGGGTCACCAGTGGAAGATGATGATTTAGTTTTTGTGACTTTGAATGGTCTAGGAAAGGATTATGCACAGTTCCATACATCCATTGCCGTCCATGAAAAATTTCTTGATTTATAGAAGTTGTTTGCTCTTCTAATTTCTGAACAGTAGAGAAATGGTGGTGCAGCTTCTTCTGGAGGAACTTCAAAAGAAACTGTCTTCTATTCAAATGCTAGAAGAGGTAGAGCAGGCCGATCTGGAGGCCGTGTTAGAAATTAGAATATGCAGCAAACTCAAGAAAACCAGTCCTATGGTGGAGGAGGACCTGATAACTCTAGAGGCAGGGGGAGCTAAAGAGGTCATGGTGGATGGCAGAGAGGCCAAAATGCAAACAATAATGTTGAATATTACTACTATGGTAAAATGGGTAATATGGCTAAAGACTGCTATAAAAAGCAGAATGACATCATGAATGGAAAATTGCAGCAAGGGAATTATGCATCTTCTAGTAGACAGGGTGATGACAGAAATGAGCATCTATTTATGATGCAGCACATGACCAATTCTGTGACAAGTGTAGAAGAAAGCAATGATGTGTGGTATGCTGACTCAGGTGTGTCAAACCACATGACAGGCCATCTAGAATGGATGCAAGATGCAAGGAAAATGGAAAGACCAGGATTTGTGGAGATTGGTGATGAGACTACACATCCTATTGTGCAGATTGGTAAAATTCCTTTGTCTATGCAGGATGGGAAAAAGAAATACCTGTCTGATGTATTTCATGTCCCAAATATCACCAAGAACCTGGTTTTTGTTGGTCAAATGGTTGAGCAGGGCTTGCAGGTCAGATTTAATCGAGGATTTAATCCTCATGGATGCTTTGTTGAGGATATGAAAAATAACGGTCGCTTGATAGCAAAAGGAAAGAAGAAGGGCAAGATGTTTACATTGGATGCGGACATGCCTGAATTGAGTGCAGCAATGTTTGCACATGGGACCGGTGTAGTTACAGATATTGATATCTGGCATAAACATATTGGTTAAGTTAATGTACAACAACTTAAATGAATGTAGGCCCAAAATATTATTGCAAGATTGCCTAAATTCAAGGTTGCGGAAATGCATAAGGTATGTGAAGCCTGTCAATTTGGAAAACAGGCAAGGAAACCATTTCCTAAACATGTTCAAGAGAGTAAGAAGCCATTGGAATTAATCCACTCTGAATTGTGGACTACTAAAGCTGCATCTATTGGAGGCTGTCATTAGTTTGTCACTTTTATTAATGATTACAGCAGAAAAGTTTGGGTGTCTTTATGAAAAGGAAAATTGAAGTGTTTGGGCATTTCAAAGCTTTTAAAGCTATGGTTGAAAAAGAAACAAGCCTGCAAAGAAAATGCCTAAGGTCAGATGGAGGGGAAGAGTACCTCTCAAATGAGTTTGCAAGGTTCTTGTAGGAGCATGGCATAAAGCAGCAATATTCATGCAGTCATATCCTACAGCAAAATGGACTTGCAGAAAGGAAAAACGAGCATATTAGAGAGGTATCTCGGGCCATGCTAAATGAAAAAGACCTACCAGATTATTATTGGGCTGAAGCAGTTGCTATAGCAGTTTACACAATGAATAGAACTCCCACTGTAGCAATACATGGCATGACACCAAAGGAGATGTATACTGGTAGAAAACCAGATTTTTGGTCGCATTGCCTATGTTCATGTGCTAGATGAGTTGAGGTCCAAGTTGGATTAGAAAGCTGAGAAGTGCATCTTTATTGGTTATTCTCTACAGCAGAAAGGGTATAGATGCTATAACCCTTCTACTCATAAGTTTACAATGAGTAGAGATGTTGTTGTTGATGAGATGAGCAGCTGGTATAAATATGTAAATGTGATTGATGATGTAGATGCACAAAATGGTAATACTGCATAGAATTCACAGCAGCAATCACAAAATATTAGTGGACCTGCAGTGTCCTCTAGCAGTGGTTCACATACTTCACCATGGATAGGTAGATTGAGATCAGGAGAATCTCCTCAAAGCAATGCAGATAGTGGTATGCAGGTATCATGAAAAGGAAAAGAGAAGGTAGATCAGCCCATGTTTGATGTGAATGTAGGTCACTCTTATGTGGATGGTGAATCCAGTGGCTCAGAACAGAGCATTGATCATGAGTTGGGTATTCCTTCTGTTGTTACACCTGGAGTAAGGAAGACCAGGGATGTTTTGAGAACACATAGAAGTGAGCCTATTTTGCATAGGTCTACCAGAGCTAGGTATCTTGTGGATAAGCTGAAATATGATGGATTTATAGCTATTCACTATGCCTATATGGTCAAAGTGATACATGAACCAGAACCCACTTCTTTTTTTAGCAAGCCATGGGAAAAGAAAAATGGGAGAAAGACATGGATGAAGAAATGGAAGCCTTGGAAGCCAATGCTACATGGGAATTGGTGCCTTTGCCTAAAGACAAGAATGAAATTGGCTGTAAGTGGGTTTCTAAGGTGAAGCACAATGCAGATGGTTCTATGAACAGATACAAGGCAAGATTAGTTGTCAAGGCGTATGCGTAGACATTTGGCATTGATTATAAAGAAACATTCAATTCAGCTGCAAGGATGGAAACCGTAAGAGCAGTAATTGCTATGGCTACATCAAGGGGATGGTCTTTACATTAGATGGATGTAAAGAATGCCTTCTTGCATGGTGATTTGCAAGAAGAGGTCTTTATGGAGCAGCCACCAGGTTATGTTCACGCTGTTCATCCTGAGTTTGTTTGCAGGTTGAAGAAAGCCTTGTATGGCTTGAAGCAAGCACCTAGAGCATAGTCTGACAAGATAGGATAGTATCTTGTCACTATTGGCTTTCACATTTCAAAAGGCAGATTTCTCACTTTACATGAGAAAAACAGAGAAAGGTATTATGCTGCTTATCATTGATGTTGATGATTTGATCATCACAGGTGATAGTGATGAAGATATCCTTCATGTGAAAATGCTATTGAAGCAGAAGTTTGAGAATAAGGATTTGGGAGAGCTACGTTATTTCTTGGGCATTGAGGTGATTAGATCACCAAGTGGGATACGGCTCTTGCAGAGGCAGTATGGATTGGATATGCTATCCAAATATGGGATGAGAGGCTGTAAGCCTATTTCAGTTCCTTTGGAGCAGAATGTGAAGCTGAGCGCAGATGCAGTGAGCTTCTGGAAGACCCTACTATGTACAAACGCATAGTAGGAAGTTTGATTTATATGAATATTACCAGGTGAGATTTAAGCTATGCTGTTGGATTGGTAAGTCAGTTTATGCAGGCTCCAAGGAAACCGCATTTGGATGCGGCTAGACGCATACTTAGATATGTGAAGTCCACATTGCACTACGGACTATTTAATGAGACTGGGGTTCAGATATAGTTGCATGGATACATTGATGCTGATTGGGCTGGTAGTATTTCTGATAGACGATCTACTAGTGGATATGTGTTCTCTTTTGGGAGTGCTGCAGTCACTTGGAGCAGCAAGAAATAGCCTACAGTTGCCTTGTCGAGACAGAGGCTGAGTACAGGGGTGCAGCAATGGCTGCATGTGGGGTAGCTTGGTTGCATAAGCTACTTTATGATATGCATCAGTCTACAGATAGGCCAGTTGTCATTTATTGTGACAACATGAGCAGTATACACTTGGCAAATAACCCAGTCTATCATGCTAGAACAAAGCACATTGAGGTGCATTATCACTATGTGTGGGAGAAGGTTTTACTAGGTCTTATTAATCTAGTTTATGTCATCATAGAGGATCAGGTAGCTGACATATTCATGAAGGCATTGGGCGCAGAGAAGCTGCGCAAGTTTAGAGACCTACTTGTTGGTGTGCAAGAATTGGGATTGAGCTCGAGGGGGAGTGCTGAGATATCGAGCTCTAGTCGTGATATGCCAGGGTGACCGTTGTGCATTTATGTCACCGACTTGTTAGCTGCATATGCGGTTGGTACACCGCCCATGAATAATAGCTGGATGACAGCTATGCTTATGCACTCTAGTTCGTGGCTCAGTTAGTATGCCATCTTAGTTAGCTGAGTTTGGTTTGAGACCCACATATAGGGTTCTTATATTTCTTTGTACTAGAGTTCTTTTGGCTTTCACAACTAAGAAGAGGAAAACTATTTTCAGCCTCCACCTTTGTGTGTATTCCCCCATTGTGTATGTGAGAAAGCCACAAGTGATACTCCTTCCTTCTCTCCCACTATCTTCACATGAGACACATGAACTTGAATCCTGGTGATGTAAAACTTGTAGGACTAGATAATCTAGATCCAATTGAATTAAAAATGATATTTGCATACATTCTTTCAAAGACAACATCTCCAACAGAGGCAGCATTGTCATGCTTACAAATATCTACCATTCAAAGAAGCGAATCTGTGCATTTCATTGACTCCTCTCCCCCATCTATGCACCAAAAATACCTTCATGAACATTGTGTTTCTGTACTGCATCCTATAGATACGTATTGCGGTCATCCAAGTGTCATGGAGAACTTGACTTTCTATGAATTCTAGAGAAAATACAATGTCTAAAAGTCAAAGAAAAAAAACAAAGATAACATTACTATCGTAGATTCTTTCGGAAATTATGTATATCCATCAACACAGATTGTACGTTTCACAGATTACCACCCTACTCATCTTTTTTTATAACCTTCTACTAAAGAACATAAATTTTAGAAATGAGAATGAGCTCATTTCTAAAAACAATCATACGAAATCTTACTTTTTAGAATGCCATATCCGAGACCTCATAAAAACAGAAGAAGACATCGAATCTGTTATCAATCAATATTGCAAAGTGCACTTGCTAATAGATCAAAATCGCCACCAACTAACAAACATGATACTCCAAAAAAGCCCATTACATGTTATTTAGAGCTCCTTCATGGCTTCAACTGACCTTCATGAAGATACCAATATACATAACACAACATGCACAAAATTACTTCAAATGATGAACGGCAATGCAAGGATTTCGAAAATGCAACTCTTTCTTCTGAACAACAAGAAATTTACGAAAAGATTAATGGATCACCCATAGGACTTCATGTCATTTGTGGTACTCCTGGTTTAGGAAAGACATTTATGATCAAGTACATTACTTATAATTATGTAAAACAAGGAAAATTAATTGTTCTAGTAGCAACAATAGGAGCAGTTGCAATGAGACTAAGTCGATTAGCAACTATTGTACATCATCAATTTGCTCTACCAAAGAGACACGATATGTTTTGTGCCTCCTTACCAGTGCTAGAAGAACAATACATAGAATTGGAAAATGCAGAAATCATCATAATTGATGAGATCTCAATGATGACATGCCAAACATTAAACACAGTAATCAGACAACTGTGTGAAACTTGCAACCAAACAATCTTGCAGCCTTTTGAAAATAAAAAGATGCTCTTATTTAGAGATATGTCCCAGTTGCCTCTTGTATGTAAATGCAAGGTGCAAGAAAATGAATTTTGTAGAAAATGCTATATTGGAAACTCAGGTTTCTGGACAACTGCAACCTTTTCATTCCTACACACATCAATACATCACCTAGAAGATCCAATATACATAGAATTCTTAAACATAATCAGAATAAGACAACCAACAGTAGAAGAGATTCAGTATTACCTAGGTAATTTAATAATAAGTGATAGTGAAGCAAACGATTTCATTGACAAGGACACAACTATATTGTGCACCCATAAAAAAGACACATGATACTATAATCAGCTCATACTACCTAAGAAATTCAAAGAGCATCAAATTAAAAGTGTCACTGTGACATCCAATGCAGATCAAATCTTAGAATTAAAAGAATGGATAATGGATCCAGATTTCCACTCCATACAACAAATAGCAATAGGAGTGAAAATGATGATCACTTTCACTGAAAATATAGATCTCACAATCGGAGCTACAAATGGTGCTATTGCAAGTGTCATATCACTAGAAATAGATAATAACACAAACAACATTTTAAAAATTCATGCCAAGATCTTATCAACAAATGAAAAAATCACACTAAGACAATCAAAACATAAACAGAAGTTATTAAACTCAATATGGTATCACAAAACAACATTTCTAATCACACTAGCATATGCAATTACGGGACACAAGTCACAAGGATGCACTTGCAAAGGAAAGGCTCTTGTAGTAATACAAAAATCATTTACACCAGGACTAACATATGTCATGCTTTCACGAGTCACCACTCGAAACAACTTAAGAATCTTAAATAA
Source organism: Dipteris shenzhenensis (assembly GCF_047967505.1). Taxonomy (NCBI): domain Eukaryota; kingdom Viridiplantae; phylum Streptophyta; class Polypodiopsida; order Gleicheniales; family Dipteridaceae; genus Dipteris; species Dipteris shenzhenensis. The sequence continues at coordinate 6,433,364 of NC_141596.1, read as the reverse complement.
AATCAATCCATCTGACTTCATTCCAATGCTTACATGAAATTTAAAAAAATAGTAATCAATAAAAAATCCTTTTATTAAATATTCATCAATATAAGAGAAAAGAAACTTTTGATATACAAACTAATATGCAGAATCTATCAAAAAAAATTATTTGAAGAACAACCAATAATAAAATATGGCAACATCAGATGAGGTATGTTTTCAATATTAAGCATTGTAGTATTTCTTCACATTAGTTTATATTATAATTTATAATGGATTACTATTTTTGCAGATCTTTAATCAATTCAAAAGTAAAGCCCGATTGCCTCAACAAGATCAAGAGAAATCAACAAAAAGATCAAAGGAAAAAATTATTTCTTGTATACAGCTCAAATGCATTTCGCAAACATGGCTGGAAAGGAACCAAATGAATACATTTATGGATGGAGCACATTGCAAGACCTCAGGAATTTCATGGATAACAATCAACATGAAGTACAACAATGGAAGGCAGAACATGGGGACAAAGAAATGAGAGCAAATGGTTAGTAACCCAATTTTATTTATAAAAAATGATTAAATTTTAAATCTTAAAAATACAATAAATAACATATACATAATATCAATTCAAACATAATGTAGGTCTAAGTACATAATTCAAAAAATCACAAAAGAGGATGATATCATTACTCCAATGATGTTGAGAATAGAAGCACAAGCTATAATAGATAAGCACTCAGAAGAAACTTCAACTTATTTCCTTGAACTTCTACACTTTGGCTACAATGTAAGCTTAGTCGAACTCCTCAAAATAGATCATAAGACTGGAAATGTCATACTAGCGGAGTTCAACAACATGTTGCAAACAAATGATAAAAAAAAAGCAAAAGAGTTGCCATTTATCATAGAAGGTATAACTTCCATTACTGATTTAAATTTTGCAAAAGAAGCATATGGCGAACATTTTGAGTTTTTCTCGACTCCACCAAAGAACAATATATTTAAGCCCCCTACAGGTACATTCTTGACTCCATATCTTAAAATACATACAAACTTCATCTTCTAAAACACAAGAAAGTCTCATCGTACTTCATTTTGCTATTTCAAATAGGAAATCACAAAGAAGACAAAGAAAAAGGCACAAAAGGCCCATATTACATATATTCTATTCTATGTATTGCTACAAAAAAAAGATATATTGGAAAAACTAGAAATCTTGAAAAATGGATAGCACATCACCAAACCAATCCTCTATTAAAATTGAAACATGATGTTAATAGGTATAAAGCGTTCCACTCGAACTTCAAAATAGAAATCCTAGCCACCACAAACTTTAAAAGCAAAGCAGATACACTTGAAGAGAAATACATAAGAGAACTCAACACAATTGGCTCAAAATATGGCTACAATAACCTTAGTGGAAATCCAACATCTACAAAAAAATTTTACTTTCTCAAAAATAGAGACATAATCTAGTATATTTAAGTAGAAGCCCATTTTCAATACATGTAAAGGACTTCCTATTTCAAACTATAGTTAAATCATACTCTTGAAGGACTCTTAATTCATAACATATATTACTCAATTTTTTTCATTTTCAAAGCATTACTACCTTTTTTCAATACACAAAATAATTCATGTATGAACTATTATTAAAAAATGCTTATAAAAACGTCATTTTTCAATTCAAAAAATTTTAATTGATTTTGGAGCGGTCAAACCGTCTTGATCCTTCTTCTTTAGTCGTTGTCTTATTATCTTCATACCCTTCTAGCTTTCAAATCTTTCGATCTTCTAATGATCTCCATCTATTCCTCTTTTGAAGCTTTCATGGCCTCCTCGATCTCTTTCTCCTACACCTTCAATTTGAATTCGCATCATCTACAATGCCATGGCCACGTGCTTCATCTCTCTCTGTTGCTTGATGTATCTATGTTTCTTTTTTGCTAAAAAAGAAGAAGAAGAAGAAGAATCATCATCATCATCATTTGCAGTTGCAGCAACTCGCGATGGTGGTAGAGATTGTAGGTAGGGCATAATGCAAGAATTCTCTTACCGTGCCTTCAATTCTTGCCTTCCTCCCCAATTTCTCTCCCCTTCTTTCCCCATATTTGATTGGAAGATTTTTGTAATGTAAGGAATTGCAATTTTAATCTGTTTTTGCATCTCCGTGATTGCCTTTCCCAATTCAAAGCTCCCCTCTTTGTTTCGTTTCCTTCCTGCTATGAGTGGCCGATCTCCTCCTTTTCGATGATGCAGCATTGGAGGATCCTCAGAGCATGAGAAAAGTGTGCAACCATTAAATTTGGAATCAAAGTTGCCTTCTCTAGAGTCATTGCTTGTCAAGGAAGCTTGGAGGTGTAGAACATGGAATCAACCTTCATGATAGCAACTTTGATTCATTGACCCTTCAGAAGATCACCCTAGCCATTTCACATCGGATCCTTGAACGAATGCATTACAAAGACAAGACACTTTCTAAGTCCTCTTAACAGTAAGTTCTGCTGTAAGCTATTGTATTGATAGATAATCTTTGTTACAATAGACATCTAGTAATTGTCTCTCTATACACTCAAATTTTCACTGTAGAATCGCATATCGAAACTACCACAAGAAAGAAGGGCACATCTAGCGATAATTGTTGCTATTTAGAGCTCACAGTTTTGACGTCCTTGTCCTTACCAAGGTCAATAGGTTATACACATTGTGGTCAGCGTGAATTGGCTTTAGAAATTAAAGGATTTCCAACCATGTGCAACGTTAGGTGAACATTTTTAAAGGTAGAGAAAGAGGGGTTGAGGCAGTAAAGGTGCACACTATCATCACCAATCATTCACACATGAAAATATTAGTTTCAACATTGCAAAATGCAACAACAAGTGGCCAAGTTTCTGACAACCCTACTTTCAAAAATTTTCTTATAATTGTTACCCCAACTTACAACATGTCATTTCAGGCCCGGTACTTGACTCGACTTTTTGAAATCCTCCTTAGCTAGTAGCAATAAAAACTAAGATCCGGAGCAGCAGTGGATATTAAATGTAAGGCATACATAGCATGCAGCCAGAGGCCTGTAGAGATGAAGCTTAGCTTATCACCAAGTCCTCCACATAAGTTAATCCTTTGTTGCTTGGGATGGTACCCCTCCCCTTCCAAACTAGTCCATAGTGTAGAGAGAAGTTTTAGTGCCAGCCTTTGATTTGGCATCTAGAAGTTTGTGATCAAGAGGGGCACATGCTTGATCATTGCACTCTACATCAACTGGGGCTCTCAATGTTGCCCAGTGTAAGATCTCTAAAGTACATTTGACCCCCTACCTAGGGCCCTTTATATAGGAAAGTAAGCCCTCCAAATGAGGCCAATTGGCCCCCCAACATACTAATCAAGTAGATTCTTAGCCCTCTCGCTTATTAAAGTGTAGTTTTTCCTTCTCATGAGTAGTACTTTTGCACACAGTAGCAAGTAGTGTTGGTCGCCCACATCCATAGGCTCTTCCTTGGGAAGTTGGTTCACATGGGCTTAAGCACATTGATCTCTCCACTCTACTAGCCCTTGCCAAGACTGATGCTTACGATATCGCTACAATAGCACCCAAAAAATGAAGCAAACACCAAGAAGAGTCCCCTAGCTAGCTATCAATCTATTGACTATCCATCTAAGTAGATGGACCTATGTATGATATCTAGGGGACCAACTCCACTAGGCGGCTAAGGGGAGAGGAAAGCTCATCTGACAATGGCTCAAAATTGGGTGAGAGCTAGCATCAAGGAAGAAAATCAATGATACGATGCTAGTGTTGCTTGACTTGTCTAGGTTTATCCTCCTACTCTATAGTCTTCATGATGTGGACCACTATCTAGCAAGTGCTACCTTCACTCAAGTGGTTTATCTACCCTCAATGCAAGCTTCCAAGAATATAATGACTGCATCAGCCATGTAGAGGGCATCCAACACTAAGGGTCCATAGCTTTATCATGTGTCAAGCATCGAGCTCAGCTCATCACAAAAAGGACTTGACATCTGTGCAGGACATGCCTCCATGGAGGCATTGCTAGGCTCAAACCAGACAGAATCCATAGATTTTGGGTCTGACATGGGACATAGATGCAATGGAAGGAATACAAAGGACATTGGAGCCATGTATGCAACCCACAGTACTTGCTTCCATGCCTAAATGTACATCCACCATTTGGACAACCAACATCCAGTGTTTATAAGTAATTCAAGGATGGTGGCTCTCATGTCAAGTTTGAGTCATATAATGGAGTACAAGATAGGTACAAAGACATCACATTTCTTCAACAGTTTGATGGGTGGTTTGTTTATGTAAGCATCTAAGATCAAGAAGGTTGCCACTTTCTTGAAAGGCAATGCACTCAAATGATATACCAACCTAATGCTTCAAGGAGATGCTCCTTCCACTTGGCTAGAATTTAAACAAGTGTTTTCCTTTACCTAGCTTACTCCAACTTTTAAGGTGGAAGCACTCTCACATTGACATGACTTGTCATATAAAAACAGCAAGAATCTCGAGGATTATACTCAAAGGTTTTGGTATGTGTTGCTACCATTGATCTCTTACAGGCATGTATCTTTGAAAGAGCAAATATAGAGGTACTATTGTGGATTACCAAGTGAGTTGTGTGACTATTGCATCAAAACCAAGGTTGGTTCCATGACTCAGTTGATTGAAAATGCAAAGAGAGCTGATGCTTGAATGCAAGAGAAATTTGGGTTTCAAGGATAGCAAGAAAGAGGATAGCAAAAAAGAGGACAAAAAATGGGATGCCAAGCATCAAGAAATGAAGGACAGTAAACCGGAAGGTAATGGATTGCATCCAAACCAATGAGCTGTCTATAAAGGCAATCATGAACCCCTATGAGCATGGGAGCTACCAGCCAACTAGGCCCATCCAAACCAGTCACAACCAAAGGAGAAGGTACTCCTATGCTGCCACATCAGTGCATATTCGTATAGCTAGCCACGGACAGCTCTCGTACAAGGATTGTGTAAGCTATAAGTCTTGCATTATAAAGGATTATACATACAAAACGTACAGCCACAAGTGGTACTCAACTTGGTATACCATCTGCCTACAATTCAATACTGTTGAGATATCGAGCTCCACTCGCGATATGCCAGGGTGACTGTTGTGCATTTATGTCACCGACTTGTTAGCTGGAGATGCGGTTGGTACACCGCCCACGAATAATAGCTGGATGACAGCTATCCTTATCTACACTAGTTCGTGGCTCAGTTAGTATGCCACCTTAGTTAGTTGAGTTTGGTTTGAGACCCACATATAGGGTTCTTCTATTTCTTTGTACTTGAGTTCTTTTGGCTTACACAACTAAGAAGAGGAAAACTGTTTTTCAGCCTCCACCTTTGTGTGTATTCCCCCATTGTGATTGTGAGAAAGCCTCAAGTGAGACTCCTTCCCTCTCTCCCACTATCTTCACATGGTATGAGAGCCTTGTTCGTGGTAAGGAGCTCAAGAAAGCAAGCCAAGTTCATGGTGTCCTGGTAAGAGGACCAGTGTTGCTTTCCTATTTCGAGTTTGGGAGCAAATCTCTGCAGGTAGCACAGCCAGAAGTGCAAGAGTGCACTGTCTCAGATTGAGATGCCCTTCGCGGTGTGGCGAGGTCATTTCGGGGCCCGTTTTGGAGACGGAAGTTCTCCGCAGGCACTCAGAAAAAGGCCCTGTTTTTGCTGTATGACCACTATTCTGCGGGTCGGTGAAAAGTTGCCGCAGAAATTGCATCGTATGCCTTTGTGCAGAGATATTGGGAGTTGCAGATTCATGCTTGTTGCCTGTTGATGCAAAATCGTCACTAGGAAGTGACTGTGTGGTGAAATACCACTTTCGTGAGTTTTGTAGATCTGCCCATGTGAGGCAAAAAGCTGTGTTTTTTGTAGTGACAGAATATTTTGCAGTGTTCTGTAATGGCATCTGATTCTCTTTCACAGATTGTCACTGAAAAGCTTGACAAGAACAACTTCCAGGCATGGAAGTTTAGAATGACGAATTTCTTGATGGGAAAAGGCTATTGGGAGTTCATTACAGGAAATGAAGAAGAACCTGTTCTTCCTAATGTTCCCAGTCAACGGGAAATGCAGGCATTCAAAGGATGGCATGAGAGAGCCAGGAAAGTTATGTACTGGCTGTCTATCAGTATTTCGGACTCCATGATTGTGCATATTCAGGATGCAAATACGCCAAAGGAGGCATGGGATACTTTGGCAAAAATGTATAGCACAAATACGCAAGCCAAGAAAATGCAACTAAAACAGGAGTTGCACAATGTGCAGAGAGAAAATTTGAGCATAAATGACTACCACATGAAAGTGAAGAAAATTGCAGATGCACTTGCTTCCATTGGGTCGCCAGTGGATGATGACGATTTGCTTTCTGTGACCTTGAATGGTCTAGGAAAGGATTATGCACAATTCCGGACATCCATTGCCGTCCGTGAAAAATTTCCAGATTTTGAGGAGTTGATTGCTCTTCTAATTTCTGAAGAGCAGAGAAATGGGGGTGCATCTTCTTCAGCAGGAACTTCAAAAGAAACTGTCTTCTACTCAAATGCTGGCAGAGGTAGAGGCAGAGGTAGAGGAGGCCGATCTGCAGGCCATGGTCGAAATCAGAATATGCAGCAAACGCAAGAAAACCAGTCCTATGCAGGAGGACGTGGTAACTCTAGAGGCAGGGGGAGCCAAAGAGGCCGTGGTGGATGGCAGAGAGGCCAAAATGCAAACAGCAATGTTGAATGCTACTATTGTGGCAAAATGGGTCATATGGCTAAGGACTGCTATAAAAAGCAGAATGACATTATGAGTGGAAAATTGCAGCAAGGCAATTATGCATCTTCTAGTAGGCAGGGTGATGACAGAAATGAGCATCTATTTATGGTGCAGCATATGACCAATTCTGTGACAAGTGCAGAAGAATGAAATGATGTGTGGTATGTTGACTCAGGTGCATCAAACCACATGATAGGTCATGCAGAATGGATGCAAGATGCAAGGAAAATGGAAAAACCAGGATTTGTGGAGACTGGTGATGATACTGCACATCCTATTGTGCAGATTGACAAAATTCCTTTGTCTATGCAGGATGGGAAACAAAAATACTGATGTATTTCATGTCCCGAACATCACCAAGAACCTGGTTTCTATTGGTCAGATGGTTGAGCAGGGCTTGCAGGTCAGATTTAATCCTCATGGATGCTTTGTTGAGGATATGAAAAATAATGGTCGCTTGATAGCAAAAGGAAAGAAGAAGGGCAGGATGTTTACGTTGGATGTGGACATGCCTGAATTGAGTGCAGCAATGTTTGCACATGGGACCGATGTAGTTGCAAATATTGATATCTGGCACAAACACATTGGTCATGTTAATATACAGCGACTTAAATCAATGCAAGCCCAAAATATTGTTGCAGGATTGCCTAAATTCAAGGTTGGAGAAATGCACAAGGTTTGTGAAGCCTGTCAATTTGGGAAACAGGCAAAGAAACCTTTTCCTAGGCATGTTCAAGAGAGTAAAAAGCCATTGGAATTAATCCACTCTGATGTGTGGACTACAAAAGCTGCATCTATTGGAGGCTATCACTATTTTGTCACATTTATTGATGACTTCAGCAGAAAACTGTGGGTGTATTTTATGAAAAAGAAAAGTGAAGTGTTTGGGCACTTCAAAGCTTTCAAAGCTATGGTGGAAAAAGAAACAGGCCTGCAAATAAAATGCCTAAGGTCAGATGGAGGGGGAGAGTACCTCTCAAATGAGTTTGCAAGGTTCTTGCAGGAGCATGGTATAAAGCAGCAATATTCATGCAGTCATACCCCACAGCAAAATGGAATTGCAGAAAGAAAAAACAAGCATATTGGAGAGGTATCTCGGGCTATGCTAAATGAAAAAGATCTACCAGATTATTATTGGGCTGAAGCAGTTGCTACAGCAGTCTATATAATAAACAAGACTCCCACTACAGCAATACATGGCATGACGCCAGAGGAGATGTATACTGGTAGGAAACCAGATATTTCTCATTTGAAGATTTTTGGTTGCATTGCCTATGTCCATGTGCCAGATGAGTTGAGATCCAAGTTGGTTCCAAAAGGTGAGAAGTGCATCTTTATTGGTTATTCACTGCAGCAGAAAGGGTATAGATGCTATAACCCTTCTACACGTAAGTTCACAGTGAGCAGAGATGTTGTTTTTGATGAGATGAGCAGCTGGTATAAACCAGTAAATGTGATGATTGATGTAGATGCACAAAATGGTAATGTTGCACAGAATGCACAGCAGCAATCACAAAATATCAGTGGACCTGGAGTGTCCTCTACCAGTGGTTCACATACTTCGCCATGGACAGGGAGATTGAGATCAGGAGAATCCCCTCAAAGCAATGCAGAGAGTGGTACACAGGTATCACGAAAAGGAAAAGAGAAGGTAGATCAGCCCATGTATGATGTGAATGCAGGTCACTCTTGTGTGGATGGTGAATCCAGTGGCTCAAAACAGAGCATTGATGATGAGTTGGGTATTCCTTCCGTTGTTACACCTGGAGTAAGGAAGACCAGGGATGTTTTGAGAGCACCTGGAAGTGAGCCTATTTTGCACAGGTCTACCAGGGTTAGGTATCCTATGGATAGGCTGAAATATGATGGATTTACAGCCATTCACTATGCCTATATGGTCAAAGTGATACAGGAACCAGAACCCACTTCTTTTGAGCAAGCCATGGGAAATGAAAAATGGGAGAAAGCCATGGATGAAGAAATGGATGCCTTGGATGCTAATGCTACATGGGAATTGGTGCCTTTGCCTAAAGGCAAGAATGCAATTGGTTGTAAGTGGGTTTATAAGATCAAGCACAATGCAGATGGTTCTGTGAATAGATACAAGGCAAGATTAGTTGTCAAGGGGTATGCACAGACATATGGCATTGATTATGAAGAAACTTTCAGCCCGGTTGCAAGGATGGCAACTCTAAGAGTAGCCATTGCTATGGCTGCATCAAAGGGATGGTCTTTACATCAGATGGATGTAAAGAATGCCTTCTTGCATGGTGATTTGCAAGAAGAGGTCTTTATGGAGCAGCCAGCAGGTTATGTTCATGCTATTCATCCCGAGTTTGTTTGCAGGTTGAAGAAAGCCTTGTATGGCTTGAAGCAAGCACCTAGAGCATGGTCTGACAAGATAGGACAGTATCTTGTCACTATTGGCTTTTAGATTTCCAAGGCAGATTTCTCACTCTATGTGAGAGAAACAGAGAAAGGGATTATGCTGCTGGTCATTTATGTTGATGATTTGATCATCACAGGTGATAGTGATGAAGATATCCTTCATGTGAAAATGCTATTGAGGCAGAAGTTTGAGATGAAGGATTTGGGAGAGCTGCGTTATTTCTTGAGCATTGAGGTGATTAGATCACCAAGTGGGATACAGCTCTTACAGAGGCAGTATGGATTGGACATGCTGTCCAAATATGGGATGACACGCTGTAAGCCTATTTTAGTTCCTTTGGAGTAGAATGTGAAGCTGAGCGCAGATGCAGGTGAGCTTCTGGAGGACCCTACTATGTACAAACGCATAGTAGGAAGTTTGATTTACATGACTATTACCAAGCCAGATTTGAGCTATGCTGTTGGGTTGGTAAGTCAGTTTATGCAGGCTCCAAGGAAACCGCATTTGGATGCGGCTAGATGCATACTCAGGTATGTGAAGTCCACATTGCAGTATGGAATATTTTATGAGGCTGGGGTTCAGATACAGTTGCATGGATACACTGATGCTGATTGGGCTGGTAGCATTTTAGATAGACGATCTACGAGTGGATATGTGTTCTCTTTTAGGAGTGCTGCAGTCACTTGGAGCAGCAAGAAACAGCCTACAGTTGCCTTGTCGAGCACAGAGGCTGAGTACAGGGGTGCAGCAATGGCTGCATGTGAGGTAGCTTGGTTGCATAAGCTACTTTATGATATGCATCAGTCTACAAATGGGCCGGTTGTCATTTATTGTGACAACATGAGCAGTATACATTTGGCAAAGAACCCAGTCTTTCATGCTAGAACAAAGCACATTGAGGTGCATTATCACTATGTGCGGGAGAAGGTTTTACTAGGTCTTATTGATCTAGTTTATGTCAGCACAGAGGATCAGGTAGCTGACATATTCACGAAAGCATTGGGTGCAGAGAAGCTGCGCAAGTTCAGAGACCTGCTTGGTGTGCAGGATTTGGGATTGAGCTCGAGGGGGAGTGTTGAGATATTGAGCTCCACTCGCAATATGCCAGGGTGACTGTTGTGTGCATTTATGTCACTGACTTGTTAGCTGGAGATGCGGTTGGTACACCGCCCACGAATAATAGCTGGATGAGAGCTATCCTTATCTACACTAGTTCATGGCTCAGTTAGTATGCCACCTTAGTTAGTTGAGTTTGGTTTGAGACCCACATATAGGGTTCTTCTATTTCTTTGTACTTGAGTTCTTTTGGCTTACACAACTAAGAAGAGGAAAACTGTTTTTCAGAAATACAACCCAGCCATTTGGCCAGCAGTTAATATTAGCATACAGACTATCTGTATAGTCCGTATGCTTTTAGCCTGTAGAGCACCAAATGGAACTACTTTGTGTGATGGTCTGTACACACACACACACACAAACACACACACACACACACACACATAACCAGCCTATGAATTTCATATGGTCGTGCTACCTATGATCCAACCAAGGGCTCCATGTAGTTCGTACAGTGCATACAATAGCTCGTCATTCCACTATGCAACCATACTGCCCATACATTGTTATGGATAAATTTGACCAAAGTAAAAGGCATAAATATGTGTGTGTGCTTGTATGTGTGGCAATATTATAATAAAATATGGTGTGCATAAGGCCCAGGGATGAGGTGGTAGGGCATGACCATGTGCCACCCTTCCATGTAAGAGGATCCATAAGGTGTGTTGTACATAATCCATGGTAGTAATAATATAAAATGATAAGGTGGCATGGGTTCTCCATGCACCACCCCTCCACCTAGGCAGTCCTATGCCTACATTTAGTGAGATATGGCCCAAGGACCATGGGAGAAGTAATATAAAATAGGTGGAGATGAATAGTATATTGGATTATTCCCTCCATGTAGGATAGGCCCATGTGGGGGGGTGTAGGAAGTCCAAGAATGCAAGTTAAATAATGGAAAAGTAGGATGAGGTGGCAAGATTCCTTGTGCCAACCCTCCACTTGTTCTCTTAGATGTTTGAACGTATTATAAAATTGGAAAGAGACCAAGGGAGTATCTTAGACTTGGGATATGGGGGTTGATGTATGTGGAAAAATGAGGCAAAGGGTTGTCGCACACAATTGAGAGTGCATAACCGCCTAGCCCACATGGGACACTCTTCCACACACACCATGCATGTGGGAGGATGCATTTATTGGGAGAGACCCCCTCTTTTGGCTACAAAAGGAGGGGGCTATTCCTTGATGGAACACGCCCATTCTTGTAAAGCCACCTAGCTAGTACTTTGATTCCCCCCCCCCATCCTTCCTTTCAAATAAAGCATGACTCTCTTTCCTTGATGTCTCCATCTCTACATTCCACCTCCCATCATGTACATGCTCCTCTTCCCCCTCTCCCTTTCCCCTTATGGCATAGTCCCTCTCTTCATTCCCATCCCTCACGTTCCCTTTTCCTCTATGGCCCTCGAGTGTCGCCATGCCTTGCATCTAGCATCATGCCTCGAATTCTTTTCTAGTTAATAGAATTGGTGTGGCTGTTGGGATCAAGATCTCAATAGCTAGTGGTGTAAAATTTGTTACTCCTATGGCTAGGTGTAGTTCTGCAGTACCTTCCATGTGTGGTTCTTTGCTTCCACGCCTACAATCCGCATATCTTCTACTCGCAATTCTCCGTCTCTATGGCTGCAGAACTTCTCAGTTTCTACCCCTTCAGCTTGCGGCCCCTTGTACATTTTTTGGGTTCCTGCATGTCTTTTGTGTAGTGCCACGCATCTTTTGGTTGACCGCACTTGCAAAATCACTCCTATGCATCTGCAACACCCGCATGCCCCCGGTCGCTGCTAGCGCATCTACTCATCGTGGATAGATCACGAATCGTGATTGTTTTCTAAATTCTTGTGTCTTCTGGCACATCTGCACATCACGAACAGATCGCGATTGTTTTCTTAGGTTCCTGCATCTTCTAGCACACTTGCGCATCGAGGACTGACTTTTTGGGCTCTTGCAAAAGATCTCTTGCCCCTATCCTCTTCTTCTCTTTCTCTTCTCTTCTCTTCTCCTCTCCTCTCCTCTCCTCTTTTTTTATTAAGGAGTGGGAATTGAACCCAAGATCTCCCCATTCACAAAAGGAAGACTTACCAATGGGCCAGCAAATAGGAAGTGATGAAAGTGTAAAGATATTGCTTATATGGTGAAATCTCATGGTGTAACTCTCTAACCGTAGTGAGTACTTCAGTTCATGTGCTCTATTCATATCTGATACTAGATTGTAGATTCTGAACTTTTTTAAGTTCACTCCTTGGATGCACGCCACACGAGAAGGCTGGATATTTATGTCACTTCTCGATGAGTTCAAGGATTTGGTGCTTGGTCCTCCGTTCATTATGGCTACCAATTGGCGAGATCTCTTTCTTGATCTTCATGTCGATCTTCAACAACTGATTGTACAATGCATTGTTCAAGGAGACGATGGGTGGGATGATACACCATGGATGATTTAAGGTGAAGAACTAGTGATATACTGGGTTTTCAATTCTACTCATTGTGCGGTGATCAACTACTTGCTGCATCGGAGGTAATTAAAAGGGTGACATTCTTTGAAGGGTGGGATGCTCCCCAAGCTTTGGGGGAGATTTGGTGCATCTGCTTATTATTTCCTATGGATAAGCTCGACTTGAATGATTTCTTCTCAATCTCACTACAAGGTTTCTAGGGCTTGGCTATGGTTGGTAATGTTTCGACCAAGGAATCCCTTTATACCCAATCAACCTTTTGTGCCTCATTTTGAGCTTCAAGTTGTAATTCTTTTTGGTCTAAAGATAGACTATCAACAAAGGATTGCAAGTTTATTTGGTGCCGAACGTCTTGCTCAAGTATTGAATTCTCCCCACCCTCTCCTTCTACCTATCTTGGACTATCGAGAAACTTAGGATGTCTGGATTTTAGTCTTGGTGTGATGACATCTTGGCTCTTCCAATTTGACGGCACATACAAACCTTCAACCAAGGCTGTTGGTGTAGGTGTGAAGCTCACTTCACCAGGGGGTGCGGTGTATTGTTATAGTAAGTTTGCCCCAGCAAGAACTTGCAACCAAGCTGCATACTTGGCACTCATTTTTGGGCTACAAAAGGCACAAGGACATCACATCAAGCAACTTGAGGTGCAAGGAGATTCTCAACTTGTGTGTGAACAAGTTAGTGGAAGGTGGAAGATGTGGAGGGAAGGCTTGGTTCCACGACATCAACAAGCATTGGAACTTTGCCAAAATTTGAAGAGGTAAAAATTCAGCATATCCCTTGAGCTCAAAATATAGTTGCTGATTCCTTGTTACATGAAGCTTGTACTTCAATCACGCATGAAGTGAGTGGAAGCACCGCCCCAACAAAGCCGCAAGCCACGAAGATAGAGTGATCATTTGTAAGGAATGCAAAGGTTGTGGTCATCATGAAACTAAGTGTTGGGCATATTTGATACGAGTTTACCAAATTCAAAAGATCATCAGAAAGGTCCTCAAGGACATTGCTCAAAAGAAGGATGCCAAACTACACACCCCTTGAAGAAATAGCATGGTGATTACAAGAACTAGAAGAAGCTGAAGGTGATGTGCAAGCTCTCCAACTATTGACATTTGTCATGGCATTCTTGTTTGCCTTGATGAACAACCTCATGCAGTGCCGTGTCTCTAACCCTCACTTGTAAAGATGGATGCGATAGCATGAGGGTTGGTCCTTTTAAGATTGTTTATGAGCTATTATATGCTCAAGATTCTTGTGTTCTTTCTAGTGGGGTGTGGAGCAACAAGAATCTTTTCAGCAACTTAAGGAGTGTGAAGATAGTGGGAGAGAAGGAAGGAGTCTCACTTGTGGCTTTCTCACATACACAATGGGGGAATTCACACAAAGGTGGAGGCTGAAAACAATTTTCCTCTTCTTAGTTGTGTAAGCCAAAAGAACTCTAGTACAAAGAAATAGAAGAACCCTATATGTGGGTCTCAAACCAAACTCAACTAACTAAGGTGGCAAATTAACTAAGCCACGAACTAGAGTATATAAGGATAGCTGTCATCCAGCTATTATTCATGGGCGGTGTACCAACTGCATCTGGAGCTAACAAGTCGGTGACATAAATGCACAATGGTCACCTTGGCATATCATGAGTGGAGCTCGATATCTCAACACTCCCCCTCGAGCTCAATCACAATTCCTACACTCCAGGCAAGTCTCTGAACTTGTGCAACTTCCTTGCACCCAATGCCTTCGTGAATATGTCAGCTACCTGATCCTCTGTGTTGACATAAACTAGATCAATAAGACCTAGTAAAACCTTCTCCCATACATATTAATAATGCACCTCAATGTGCTTTGTTCTAGCATGATAGACTGGGTTATTTGCCAAGTGTATACTGCTCATGTTGTCGAATTCTGTGAACACTAGTGACACTCTCAGGACTTGGCAATGCCATGATTGCTTGAACCTTGTCAGGATCCACTTGCAGGCCTTCTGCAGACACAATATGCCCCAGTCAACTACTTTTGTTTGAGCCAAATGACACGTGCTAGGATTTAGACACCCTTTTGCTTCATCAATCCTAGCTAAGGCCATATTTAACTTCTCCATGTGATCTATGCATCGAGAATAAATGCAAAAATCTTTCAAAAAAACCCTTATGAACTTTCCCAAGTAAGGTTCGAGCACTTAACTCATAAACCTTTGAAATGTAGGTGGTGCATTGGTCAACCCAAAAGGCATCACTCTGTAAGCAAAAACTCCCTAAGGTGTGACAAATGATGTTTTCTTTTTATCTTCCTCCCGAATACGAATTTGAAAGTATCCAAAATACCCATCACATACAGAATACATCTCATGCCCTGCCACCTGTTCTAGTATTTTTTTCTTGGAATGGCAAAGGAAAATGATCCCTCTTAATGCATGCATTCAAAGGATGAAATTCCACACAAACCCACCACTTATTTCCTTCTTTGGTGTGACAACTATAGGAGATATCCATTTTGAATCATCAAGAGGAGAGATGAATCCCACCTCAAGTAGTTGTGTTACCTCTTTCTTTAGTGCCTCAGCTTTGATCACTCCCAATCGCCTTAAGCATTGCACAACTAGCTTGCTTTCTGGCTTCAACTCAATCTTGTGCTCCATAAGAGAGACTGGTCGAGCCTATGAATAGCTTGTTGCAAAGAGATATGGGAAATCATCTATTATATCCAAGTACTAGAGCTTCTCACTACCTGATAGAGAATCACCAAGAAGCTCTTCATTACATTGGCGTCGTTTAGTGCACTCCACATCCTCCACATGAAGTGTCTCTATAGGATCTTCTTGTACCACCACCTTGTTCCCTCTTGACTCATCCCGATCAGCACTAAGACTTCCACCTCACCCTCTAAGCTAGACTCGTCAAAGCTACACCCTGTCTCTTCTTCTTCATCGATTAAGTCAGAGCTCAAACTCTCTAATGTTGAAGACGACTCCTTGACAACTTCCTTTTTGCAACTTCTAATGTTGTAGTGCACCTTCTTATCATTTCCTTGCAAAATCAATTCTCTAGGGTCCCACTTTTGAACAGCCTTCACCTTGCGTAGCCAAGGCCTTCCCAAAATCAATGAATAGGCACATGCATCTGGCTTGGTAGGGATCACTTGAAAAGTAGTCAGCACAAAAATTCCACATACATCCACTTCTAGATTCTTCACAAATCCCAAGGTCTTTACCCTAGTGTTGTCAGCCAATTGGATGCGATAAGGAGAGGTAGTACTAGAGTATTTTAAATGAGCATCTATCATGGTCTTCTCACTCATGACATTAATTGATGCACCTCCATCAATGTACACATTGGAAATCACTTAACCATCAATGATCACATCAACCATAGGTACATCATCACCGACATCTATATCTATCCTTTGAACAACAGAAATGGCACTTTTCTTCTTTTTCTTCTTTGACTCTCTTGTGCTTGCTAGATTTCCCCATTCCTTCCGTAGTTTTGGAGACAAAGCAAGTAATTAACCAAAGGTGATATGAGCTTCCTTTTCTTTAAGGTCGGACAAAACCTCATAGCTTCCAATGCCTTGTCCTAAAGGAAAGTCTGACTAGATAATTCTCCTTCTAAATGCCTTCTTTTTCTTACTACGGTGTTTCTCTTTTCGATGTTCCTCATCTACTTCTTCCTTGCTTTCTTCTTCTTCTTTTGATTTACCACGCCCCCGTTTAGGCATCATTACCTCTCTTTCCTCATCCCTTGAAGAAGCTTCTAACAAGGATACTTGTTTTTCTTCTTTCTTTCCAATCTAGGACACTTGGGTGATAGTGACCTTTTTCATTACATTTATAGCAAGTGACCCCACTCTTATCTCGAGGCCTATCTTCACTCTTTAGTGCTATAGGTTGTCGTGCATTAATCAAATGCAATTTCAAATCAGGAAACTCTACCATCAATTGGGAGATATTATGATCTAACTCATAGGACTTTGGTACTTGAGGAGTGCCCATTACCTCCAACTTAGAAGTTGAAGTTGTCGAAGACACAAAAGAGGATTCGATCATTAGAGAAGCTTCTTTCTTGGTCGCAATGCAAAGTGCCTCCACGTATGTTGTTGGATATTTACTCATTACTTTTGAGCAAAGACGAGGCTCCAAAGAGATAAAAAATTTGCTCATCTTTATGTGCTCCATTCCTACGAGACTTTGAGGGGCCGATGATGCAAATGCCGCTTGCAAAGCTACCCTTTCATACTTTGTCCATAAAGTTTCATATCAGATTGCCAATGTAGAGACCATCTCACCCTCTCGTTGATAGAACCGTTCCAACTACAACATCAAAGCGTTTGGCAACTCCACTGTCTCAAATCTCTACTTTATTACAGCCACCACTTGGTCCTAGTCCTCCTTGGTCGAGTCCGGCAAGGCCTCATGCCAACTCAAGGCTACACCTTCAAGAAAATTAGGCAAAATCTCTACCTGATCCTTCATGGACCATCCAAAAATCTGGCATTCTCAATTAAAATCCTGAAGATAAGACTCCAGTTCTTCCCCTTAGGTCCCTCGAAACACTAGAATCTTCACCATGATGAAACACAAAAAGGAAACACCAAGATCCAAATAATATCCCAAACAAGATCCCACAGAGCCTTAGTATACCAAGACCAACTTATTATGCATAATCACTTCTTGAAAACCCTCCACAATGTGATCCTCAAGAAAATCTTCAAAAATAAGTGACCAACCAGCACCATGAAAACATTGTGTATATATGCATTCAAGAATCACCCTTGTCATAATTGGAAGTGCACATAATAGCTTCAACATATCGTACTCTTCATCATTTACATAGCAAAAGAAGTTGAAAGCATTGAGAATCACCACTCCATTGTTATAGTGAAAAACTACCCAAAGACTCAACTCTTCTTCACACCAAGATGCCACCAACACATGAAACAATCCCCAATCTATCCTTGTGCCTACTGATGATGTTTTCGATTCACCAACCCTTGAAGCCGATTCCAGCATATGGACCATTTGAGATCGCGGGGTTGGACTTTGTGGGACCATTCCCTCGCTCATCTCAGGGCAAGCATTATTTATTGGTGGCCATAGATTATGCGACTTGGTAGGCAGAGGCCAAGGCCACAGCCAATAGCAAGGCAAGCACAGTTGCAAAATTTCTCTTTGATCAAATTTGTTCACACTTTGGTTGTCCTTTGGAAATTCTCACTGATGGAGGAACCTCTTTTAGAAATGAACTAATTGAAGATGTGGTGCATAAGCTAAAGATAAATCATAGCATGTCCATGCCATACTATCCCCAATGTAATGGCTTGGCTAAGAAAACAAATGGATTGTTGTGCAATTCAATGGGAAAGTTTGTAGACATCAAGAAAAGGCATTGGGATAGGCACCTGGTACAGGTTTTATGGGCTTATAGAACCACACACAAGCTAGCTATTGGGTTTACACCATTCCAACTAATGTATGGAATAGAAGCTCGGGGGGGTCACTATGTATAAACCCTCTATATCACGTGCGTTCAAGGCCTATATTTAAAATCCCTTATTTGTAAATTTTTTCATTAATAAAATGTACCCCTTTTCTATACAAATCTGTAAATTTTTTCCAAAACTATTTTAAATAGTCCCTTATGTATATTTATTTATGTAAATTTTACAAATAAAAAATATCCTTCTGTTGAACTCACGTGATAGGGTTACATATGATGAGTGACCCCCCTGAGAATAGAAGCCATTTTGCCCATTGAATTGGAGATACATAGTCTTCGCACTACTCTTGCAGGAAAGGAATGATAGGAGGATGCCTATGCTGAACACTTGGTACAGCTAGAAACCTTGTATGAATGTAGATTACAAGCCTTATGAAACTTGGAAGCTTCTAAAAAAAGGCGCAAGGCCCATTTTGACACCAAATTCTACAAGAAGAAAGATATTGTAGAAGGAGATTTGGTCATGAAATTTGCTAGCCATTTGGACAAGCAGCTAGACAAAAAGCTTATCGGCCAATGGGAGGGACCATATCGAGTCAAAAAGAAGTTGACGAATGGAACCTATCAGCTTGAGGATGTTGATGGCATGGTGAGACTCGGATGCACCAATGAGTATCGCCTTAAATTCTTCTATGCTCGAACACCTTGAGGGCCAGCAGACCCTCTCTGTCACTAGAGACGATCTGCTGGGGGGGAAATATGTGACGTTAAAAATTAATATTTCTTATTTGGCATTGGTATTGTTTTCTTCTACGTTTGATACGAGTTTGAGTATCAAGTGATAGCCTAGTGGCTCTCACTTATTTCTATTTTCTAAGATATTTTATGGGATTGAGAGGATGAGTGGAATGGATCATTGTAAATACCATGTGTATCAATGATAAATACCTTGGTATGGAGTGAGAGTTGTGTATGGGATATTATGGGGTTCTTAGAAAATAGCAAGAGTGAGTCATATAAAGAGGTGGGCTCATGTCCATGTGTTTCAATAATATAAGAGAGGCCACATGCCAAGCATGTGGAAGGCATGTGGAGGAGTGTGGAGTCAAGAGGAATCCTTCTAAAATTCCTATGTGGAATAAGGAGGATGTGGACATATGGAAAGGAGAGGGTCCCTATGGGCTCCATGTGGGGAGACTCTTGACTTTCTCAATATTTTAAGAGTCTTGAGCACCTTTTGATGGGACGAGGATGGGACACATGGAAAGAGTAGCCAAAAAGGATGGATGGTGACATATGGGCTTATGTGATTGATGGGGAAAGGAATCTACAGGCAGCAATTGTAAATGGGTGAAGGAGGGTGATAAAATCTCTATAAAAGGAGCCCTCCTCTCCCTTGTTCAACATCTCTTCCACCATTAAGCCTCATGTTGCTGTAGCTCTAGTCTCCTCAAGCCTCTTCCATGAGCCTTCTCTCCCTCTTATAGATATTCTCTCATGTAGACTCTTGAGTCCATCTCTCTCTAGTTTATTCTCTCTCTATGAGTAGTCTTGGAGCTTCCTCTCCCTCTTGTACATATGAAACCTCTTCTTCTCCCTTGTGTTTGTGGTATTTTGAGTTGCATTGGAGTGGAGTCTCACTCTATTGGTACTGAAGGTCACTTCCGGTTCTCTCTCGAGTGTCTCTTCCCTTTTTCAATTGTTTTCTCTTCCAAAGTGCTCAAAAGTGTTGTCTATTCGGTCGCTCATTGCACATACATGGCTTATCCATTTCCCAAGCCACAAAAGGAGCTCTTCCTTCTCTCCTAGGTGACCTCTATGGGACTTGGATCGTTGATGAAGTCTAAGCATGGAGGTAGTATTCTCCCAAGTCGGCACCAGTAGAAGGAGTAGGTGTTTTTCATGATAGTTTGACCCCCTGTTAGTATTTTGCTCATAATGTTTTGCTTGGTGGTCCGATTTGGACGAAACTTATATCAATGTAAAGATCTCTTCGAGGAGCATCATCCTAGGTCTTCAATTATTATATTAGATGTTAAACCAAAAATCTATGACTCTCTGTGTGTGACTGTTTCTTTTCAAACAGTTTTTACCCCTGCCTAGTAAACTGCCCATATCTTTCTGATCGCTTCTCTGTTTCTTATATAAGAGTAAATCCCATTTCAAGGAGCATCTTGATATGTGCTTGAATATTTGATATCATGTCTCTACTAAAAGTTGTAGGCCTCTGTATCTAATGATAGTTTGCAGAGTGTTTTGAGCTAATTGTAAAGGTATCTATGAAGGAGGTGCATGTTTCCCCGGAACCTACCCATCCAACCCAATCAGCCCCTTCAAACTGCTCCATATATATTAGTTCATGTCATGTTGAGCCGCAAGATCTTCTTTTAACAATGTATTGCTCTTCTCTTTGGCACGGACCGGCTTGCTGAGATTATGGCCTCCACTGATCCTTTCCTTCTCCCTATTCTTGAAGTACTGCATCACTTGGGATGTTACCATCTTCATTCTCATATAAGGGAGGATAATATAGTGTGGTCTCTTGGTATAAAAGCTTCAACTCAGGCAAGCATTATTTACTGGTGGCCATAGATTATGTGACTTGGTAGGCAGAGGCCAAGGCCATAGCCAATAGCAAGGCAAGCACAGTTGCAAAATTTCTCTTTGATCAAATTTGTTCACACTTTGGTTGTCCTACTTTGGTTGTCCTTTGGAAATTCTCACTGATGGAGGAACCTCTTTTAGAAATGAACTAATTGAAGATGTGGTGCATAAGCTAAAGATAAATCATAGCATGTCCATGCGATACTATCCCCAATGTAATGGCTTGGCTAAGAAAACAAATGGATTGTTGTGCAATTCAATGGGAAAGTTTGTAGACACCAAGAAAAGGCATTGGGATAGGTACTTGGTACAGGTTTTATGGGCTTATAGAACCACACACAAGCTAGCTATTGGGTTTACACCATTCCAACTAGTGTATGGAATAGAAGCCATTTTGCCCATTGAGTTGGAGATACATAGTGTTTGCACTACTCTTGCAAGAAAGGAATGATAGGAGGATGCCTATGCTCAATGCTTGGTACAGCTAGAATCCTTGTATGAATGTAGATTACAGGCCTTACAAAACTTGGAAGCTTCTAAAAAAAGGTGCTAGACTCACGAGTCTACATAAGAGAATATCTACAAGAGGGACAGAAGGCTCATGGAAGAGGCTTGAGGAGACTAGAGGTATAGCAACATGAGGCCTAATGGTGAAAGAGATAATGAACAAGGGAGAGGAGGGCTCCTTTTATAGAGATTTTGTCACCCTCCTTCACCCATTTACAATTGCTGCCTATAGATTCCTTTCCCCATCAATCACATAAGGCCGTATGTCACCGTCCATGTCCTTTCTAGCTACTCTTGCCATGTGTCCCATCAAAAGATGCTCAAGACTTTTAAATCTTGAGAAAGTCAAGAGTCTCCCCACATGGAGCCCATAGGGACCCTCTCTTTTCCATATGTCCACATCCTCCTTATTCCACATAGGAGTTCTAGAAGGATTCCTCTTGACTCCACACTCCTCCACATGCCTTCCACATGCTTAGCATGTGGCCTCTCTTATATTATTGGAACACATGGACATGAGCCCACCTATTTATATGACTCACTCTTCCTATTTTCTAGAAACCCCATAATATCCCATACACAGATAACTCTCACCTCATACTAAGGTATTTATCATTCATACACATGGTATTTACAATGATCCATTCCACTCCTCTCAATCCCATACAATATCTTAGAAAATCAAAATAAGTGAGAGCCACTAGGCTATTGCCTAATACTCAAACTCTTATCAAACATAGAGACAAACAATACCAATGCCAAATAAAAAATATCAATTTTTGGCATCACATCTTCCCCCTCTAGCAGATCCTCTCTCGTGACAGAGAGGGTTTGTTGGCCCTCAAGATGGTCGAGCATAGAAGAATTTAAGGCGATACTCATTGGTGCGTCCGGATATCACCATGCCATCAACATCCTCAAGATAATAGGTTCCATTGGTGACATTCATATACATGCTTATGGAGGTGTGGCCAAAAGTAACCAATCTTTGCTTCTATTGTGGAGTTAACCCTCAAAGAAACATGCCTTCTTTCACATATTGCTAAACATCTTGCAGTTCTAGCCATCTAGTGTCTACCAAAGAAACCACCTCCCGGTCTTGTACTACAATGGCTTGAGTAGCTAACTCATCTGACATTTGATTTTCTTTTCTGTTTATATGAACAAACTTGCAAAAATCAAATTGACTATGTAGTGCCATAGCCTTTTGATTAAGTTCCTTCAAATGAGGACTTCTTGTCTTGTAATGCCCTTGCATTTGCTTTATAATAAGTTGAGAATCTCCTCTTACTTCCAATTATTTAAATTAACTTTGAAGACAACCCTCCAAACCAACAATCAAAGCATTATACTCAGCTGCATTGTCAGTTGTGATACCTAGAAGCTCTTGTCCTCTTGCCCACACCTCTTGACCTTCAAAATTCATCAAGACTATCCCCTCGGCTCCTTGTTGGCATGAAGGTCTAAAAGCCCCATCAAAATACAAGACAAAAGCTGTTGGTGGTGTCTCCCTTTCATCATTAATGTCCTTATATTTTTTTTCTTCTCTTAGATCCTGCCGTTCTGTGAGCAAATCTGCCATAGTCGACCTAGTGGTATTTTCAGTGAAAAGAGAAAGAGAACTCTTGAAGCTCTGACAACCATTTTGCAAATCTCCCCTCAAGATTAGGCTTGCAAACTAGATATGCTAATACAAACTGAGAGGTAAGGAAGAAAAATGGCCAAGGTAATAAATAGGAGCGAAACTTTCTGACAAAAAACACCAAAGAGAGGGCTTGCTGCTCCATTTCTTCATACCTTATTTCCACCTCTATAAGCAGTCGATTGGCATAATAGATGTGTTACATTCTAACTGCCTCTCCTTTTTGTAGTAATACAACATCAACTGAATGCACAGATACACTTGGATTTACATAAAAGTCTTGAGACCAATCAAGGGGCTTCAATATCGGGCCCTTACTCATGGCCTCCTTAAGTTGCTGAAAAGACTCTTGTTGCTCCACACCCCATTGGAAAGATACTCCTTTTCTTGTCAACAAGTTCATGGGATGCACTATCTCTGTGAAATCATCACAAAAGCATTGATAATACTTGCTTTTTCCTAGAATTCTGTGGACACCAGTGACACTCTCAAGACTTGGCAATGCCATGATTGCTTGGACATTGCTAGAATCCATTTGCAGGCCTTCTTCAAACACAATATGCCCCAACAAGACTACTTTTGTTTGAGCCAAATGACACTTGCTAGGATTTAGACACCCTTTTTCTTCATCAATCCTAGCTAAGGCTATCTTTAATGTCTCCATGTGATCCATGTGCTGAGAATAAATGCAGAAATCATCCAAAAACACTCTTATGAACTTTCCCAAGTAAGGCTCAAGCACTTGACTCATGAACCTTTGAAATGTAGCTAGTGCGCATTGGTCAACCCGAGAGGCATCACTTTATAAGCAAAAACTCCCCAAGGTGTGACAAATGATGTTTTCTTGTGATCTTCCTCCCGAATACGAATTTGAAAGTAGCTAGAATACCCATCACATACAGAATACATCTCATGCCTTGCTACTTGGTCTAGTATTTCATATTGGAATGGCAAAGGAAAATGATCCCTCTTAGTGCATGCATTCAAAGGACAAAAGTCCACACAAATCCGCCATTTAATTCCTTTCTTTGGTGTGATAACTATAGGATATATCCATTTGGAATCATCAAGAGGAAAGATGAATCTTGCCTCAAGTAGTTGTGTTACCTCTTTCTTTAGTGCCTCAGTTTGGATCATCCCCAATCACCTTAAGTGTTGCACAACTGGCTTGCTTTGTGGCTTCAACTCAATCTTGTGCTCCATAAGAGAGACTGGTTGAACCTGTGAATAGCTTGTTGCAAAGAGACATGAAAAGTCATCTAACATATCCAAGTACTAGAGCTTCTCACTACCTCTGCTAGAGAATCACCAAGAAGCTCTTCATTACGTTGGCATCATTTAGTGTGCTCCACATCCTCCACATGAAGTGTCTCTACAAGATCTTCTTGTACCACCACCTTGTTCCCTTTTAACTCATCCTGATAAGCACCAAGACAAAGACCAAAGGCCACTCCTTCCACCTCACCCTCTAAGCTAGACTCCTCGGAGCTACACCCTATCTCTTCTTCTTCATCGGTTAAGTCAGAGCTTGAACTCTCTGATGTTCAAGACTCCTCCTTGACAACTTTCTTTTTGTGGCTTCTAATGTTGTACCGCATGTTCTTATCATTTCCCTGCAAAAGCAATTCTCTAGTATCCCACTTTTAAACAGCCTTCACCTTGCATAGCCAGGGCCTTCCCAAAATCAACGAATAGGCACGTGCATCTGGCTTGGTAGGGATCACCTGAAAAGTAGTCGGCATAGAAATTCCACACACATCCACTTGTAGATTCTTCACAACTTCCAACTAGAGTATTTTAAATCAGCATTTATAATGGTCTTCTCACTCATGACATTAATCGATGCACCTCCATCAATGTACACATTAGAAATCACTTGACCATCAATGATCACACCAACCACAGGTACATCATCTCACCAACATCTATATCTACCTTTTGAACAATAGGAATGGCACTTTGCTTCTTTTTCTTCTTTGACTCTCTTGTGCTTGCTAGCTTTCCCCATTCCTTCTATAGTTTTGGAGACAAAGCAAGTAATTGACCAAAGGTGATATGAGCTTCTTTTTCTTTAA
Source organism: Dipteris shenzhenensis (assembly GCF_047967505.1). NCBI lineage: Eukaryota > Viridiplantae > Streptophyta > Polypodiopsida > Gleicheniales > Dipteridaceae > Dipteris > Dipteris shenzhenensis. Next base: position 6,408,353 of record NC_141596.1, on the reverse strand, counting down.
GGTCGGACAACAAGTCATAGCTTCCAATGCCTTGTCCTAAAGGAAAGTCTGACTAGCTAATTCTCCTTCTAGATTCCTTCTTTTTCTTACTACGGTGTTCCTCTTCCTAATGTTCCTCATCTACTTCTTCCTTGCTTTCTTCTTCTTCTTTTTCTTTACCATGCCCCTATTTAGCCATCATTACCTCTCTTTGCTCATCCCCTGAAGAAGCTTCTAACAAAGATACTTGTTTTTCTTCTTTCTTTCTCAATCTAGGACACTCAAGGTGATAGTGACCTTTTTCATTACATTCATAACAAGTGACCCCACTCTTATCTCGAGGCCTATCTTCACTCTTTGGTGCTCTAGGTTGTCGTGCATTAACCAAATGCAATTTCAAATCAGCAAACTCTGCCATCAATTGGGAGATATTATGATCTAACTCAGAGGACTTTGGTACCTGAGGAGTGCCCATTACCTCCACCTGAGGATTCGATCATTAGAGAAGCTTCTTTCTTTGTCACAATGCGAAGTGCCTCCACGTATGTTGTTGGATCTTTACTCATTACTTTTGAGCGAAGACGAGGCTCCAAAGACATAACAAATTTGCTCATCTTCAAGTGCTCCATCCCTAGGAAACTTTAAGGGGCTGATTATGCAGATGCCATAGCTCGCAAAGCTACCCTTTCATACTTTGTCCATAAAGTTTCATATGGGATTGCCAATGCAGAGACCATCTCACCCTCCCCTTAATAGAACTAGTCCAATTGCAACATCAAAGCATTTGGTGACTCCATTGACCCAAATCTCTGCTTGATTGTTGCAGCCACCACTTGGTCCCAGTCCTCCTTGGTACAATCCAGCAAGGCCTCATGCAAACTCAAGGCTACACCTTCAAGAAAATGAGGCAAAGTATTTGCCTGATCCTTCATGGACCATCCAAAAAGCCAGCATCCTCAAACAAAATCCCGAAGATAAGACTTCAGTTCTTCCCCTTGGGACCCTTGAAACAATGGAATGTTCACCATGATAAAACACAAAAAGGAAACACCAAGATCCAAATAATATCCCAAACAAGATCCAAACAAGATCCCACAGAGTCAGTATACCAAGACCAACTTATTATGCATAACCACTTGTTGAAACCCTCCACAATATGATCCTCAACAAAATCTTTAAAAATAAGTGACCAACTAGCACCATGAAAACATTGTGTATACATGCATTCAAGAATCACCCTTGTCACAATTGGAAGTGCACATAACAGCTTCAAGATATTGTACGCTTCATCATTTGCATAGCAAAAGAAGTTGAAAGAATTGAGAATCACCACTCCACTGTTGTAGTCAAAAACTACCCAAAGACTCAACTATTCTTCACACCAAACTCCCAGTGCATGAAACAATCCACAATCTATCATTGTGCCTATTGTCGACATTGTCAATTCACCAACATATTCAAGAGTGCAAACATAAAGGATATGATCATGATAACTGTGCGAATAGCTTGAGCATCACCTTCACAATCTTCTAGTTCTCTTAAACGGGCTGCAATCTCTTCTAACAGAGTTCTTCCAGGCATCTTCTTTATCACATCAGAAAACACATGCCTCTACTAGGCATAACATGCAATCAAGTACATGCAAGATTGTTTAGGAAGGTGGGATGAATCCAATACCAAACATACCTAGTGTCTCCACCAAAACATGTGACATGAAGTTGGGGGTAATAAACTTCACACACCTCTTCACTTCCTACTGCTTTCGAACTAAGTGATAGAGATATTCATCACTAAGAAAGGGACATTAAAAGAAGCTTTTATACCAAGAGACCACACCATACTATCCTCCCTTAGGTGAGAATGAAGATGGTAACATCCCAAGTAATGTTGTACTCAAGCATAGGGAGAAGGAAAGTATCAGCGGAGGCCATAATCTCAACAAGCTAGTCTGTGCCAAAGAGAAGAGCGATACATTATTGAAAGAAGATCTTGCAGCTCAAATGACATGAACTAATATATATCAAGGAGTTTGAAGGGGTTGATTGGGTCAGATGGGTAGGTTTCGAGGAAACATTTCCCCATAGATACCGTTACAATTAGCTCAAAATACTATGCAAACTGTCATTAGACACAGAGACCCATAACTTTCAACAAAGACATAATATCAAATATTCAAACACATATTGAGATGCGCCTTGAAATGGGCTTTGCTCTGATATAATTTTATAAGAAACAGAGAAGCGGTCGAAAAGATATGGGTAGTTTACTGCACGGGGGTAAAAACTATCTGAAAAAAACAGTCACACATAGAGAGTCATAGATTTTTAGTTTGACATATAATATAATAAATAATAAGATGATGCTCCTTGAAGAGAGTTTTGCATGATATAAGTTTTGTCCAAATCGGACCATCGAGCGAAAAGTTATGAGCAAAATACTGACAGGGGTCCAAACTATCATGAAAAACACCTACTCCTTCTACTGGTGCGGACTTGGGAGAATACTACCTTCATGCTTAAACTTCATCAACAATCCAAGTCCCATAGAGGTTGCCTAAGAAGGAAGGAAGAGCTCCCTTTGTGGCTTGGGAAATAGATAAACCATGTATGCACAATGAGTGGCCGAATAGACAACACTTTTGAGCACTTTGGAAGAGAAAACGATGGAGAAAGGAAAGAGACATCAAGAGAGAGAACTTGAAGTGACCTTCATTACCAATAGAGTGAGATGTAAGAAAATAATACGTCTGTGCTCAACAGATAATAGGATCTCGTACGCAAGGGAGAAAACAAGATAGTATGGAGAATCAAAAATTTGATTACTGTAGAACTAGTACAATAGATGGCACTGCCTCCCAATCGTGCGCTCTTGTGAAAGAAGCTTCGATGGTGTGCTAGAAACAGTAGAACAGGAAGGCTAGATGCTAAGGAATCAGGGTTGCTGTAGTCAGTGATGAAATGGGCTTCATGGGCTTGCTCTTATATAGCCACCAATCATAGTCGGTTAGGCTCAATTGGGTGACCGACCCAGTCCGACCAAAACAATCGACTGAGGGTCAGGCCACCAACCATATGATAGAATCGGGATCATCTCCGCTCGGCCCAAAGCCATCCGGGATCATCTGAGGCTCCAAATGGGCCCCGCAACTTGAGAGTGGGCTGCCCCAAAAATGCTCTATCTACCCTCAGTGCGGTCAGTCAAGGGATGCCTTCCCGCACTTGCATGTAGCCTAGTTGGCAGTGTGCCAACTCTATCTGAAGCCGTCCAGCCGTCAGGCCACACATGGCCCCCATCTCGTGTCCAAACTAGGACCTACCGGATAACCGAGCTACTCAAATGCCTTCTCTTCATATGGGGGGCTTATAAGTAGAGTTAGCTAGTTCTTGTGTAGTTACACGAGAGTGAAGCATTGATATCTGACACCCCCCCTCAATGTCCACTCGCAAGTGAACTTACTTTTTTGGTGCAATGCCAAGTTGATGAAGATGCCTCTCCAGCAATTCTCTTCCAAGAGCATTCGTGAAGATGTCTACAGCATTCTCTGTAGTTGGACAATACACCAAGTTGACCTCTCCATCCATGATGAGCTCGCGTACAAAGTGATATTGAATCTCAATGTGCTTTGTGCGAGCATGGAACACTGGGTTCTTTGCAATCGCCATGCAACTCTGATTGCCACATGATAACTGCGTAGGCTTGTTCTGCACTGCACCCATGTCACCCAAAATCCTCCTCAACCACACTACCTCGCAAGAAGCAAAGCATGCAAATTTGTACTCGGCCTCGGTAGAAGAAAGAGCAACTGTGGGTTGCTTCTTGCTCACCGATGACACTTTTTCAACCATAGCTTTAAAAACTTTGAAGTGCCCAAACACTTCACTTTTCTTTTTCATAAAATACACCCAAACTTTTCTGCTGTAGTCATCAATAAAGGTGACAAAGTAATGACAGCCTCCAATAGATGCAGCTTTAGTAGTCCACACATCAGAGTGGATTAATTCCAATGGCTTCTTACTCTCTTGAACATGCTTAGGAAATGGTTTCCTTGCTTGTTTTCCAAATTGACAGGCTTCACACACTTATGCATTTCTGCAACCTTGAATTTAGGCAATCCTGCAACAATATTTTGGGCCTGCATTGATTTAAGTCGTTGTACATTAACATGACCAATGCATTTATGCCAGATATCAATATCTGCAACTACACTGGTCCCATGTGCAAACATTGCTGCACTCAATTCAGGCATGTCCGCATCCAGCGTAAACATCCTGTCCTTCTTCTTTCCTTTTGCTATCAAGCGACCATTATTTTTCATATCGTCAACAAAGCATCCATGAGGATTGAATCTGACCTGCAAGCCCTGCTCAACCATTTGACTAACAGAAACCAGGTTCTTGGTGATGTTCGGGACATGAAATACAGCAGACAAGTATTTCTTTTTCCCATCCTGCATAGACAAAGGAATTTTGCCAATCTTCACAATAGGATGTGCAGTATCATCACCAGTCTCCACAAATCCTGGTTTTTCCATTTTCCTTGCATCCTGCATCCATTCAGCCTGTCATGTGGTTTGACGCACCTGAGTCAACATACCACACATCATTGCTTTCTTCTGCACTTGTCACAGAATTTGTCATATGCTGTATCATAAACAAATGCTCATTTTTGTCATCACCCTGTCTACTAGAGGATGCATAATTGCCTTGCTACAATTTTCCATTCATAATGTCATTCTGCTTTTTGTAGCAATCTTTAGCCATATGCCCCATTTTACCACAGTAGTAGCATTCAACATTGCTGTTTGCATTTTGGCCTCTTTGCCATCCACCACGACCTCTTTGGCTCCCCCTGCCTCTAGAGTTACCACATCCTCCTGCATAGGACTGGTTTTCTTGAGTTTGCTGCATATTCTGATTTCTACCACGGCCTCCAGATCGGCCTCATCTACCTCTGCCTCTACCCCTTCCAGCATTTGAGTAGAAGACAGTTTCTTTTGAAGTTCCTCCTGAAGAAGATGCACCACCATTTCTCTGCTCTTCAGAAATTAGAAGAGCAATCAACTCCTCAAAATCACGAAATTTTTCACGGACGGCAATGGATGTCCGGAACTGTGCATAATCCTTTCATAGACCATTCAAGGTCACAGAAACTAAATCGTCATCATCCACTGGCGACCCAATGGAAGCAAGTGCATCCGCAATTTTCTTCACCTTCATGTGGTAGTCATTGATGCTCATATTTTCTCTTTGCACATTGTGCAGCTCTTGCTTGAGCTGCATTTTCCTGGCCTGCGTATTTGTGCTGTACATTTTAGCCAAAGTATCCCATGCCACCTTTGGCGTACTTGCATCCTGAATATGCACAATCATTAAATCTGAAATACTGATAGACAGCCAGTACATAACTTTTCTGGCTCTCTCATGCCATCCTTTAAATGCCTGCATTTCCTATTGATTGGGAACATTAGGAAGAACTGGTTCTTCTTCATTTCCTGTAATGAACTCCCAGTAGCCTTTTCCCATAAGGAAATTCGTCATTCTAAACTTCCATGCTTGGAAGTTGTTCTTGTCAAGCTTTTCAGTGACAATCTGTGAAAGAGAATCAGACGCCATTACAGAACACTGCAAAATATTCTGTCACTACAAAAAACACAGCTTCTGCCTCACAAGGGCAAATCTGCAAACCTGACGAAAGTGGTTTTTGACCACACAGTCACTTCCTAGTGACGATTTTGCATCAACAGGCAATAAGGATGATTATTTTGCAACTCCCAATATCTCTGCGCATAGGCATACGATGCAATTTCTGCGGTAACTTTTCACCGACCTGCAAAACAGTGGTCGCACAGCCCAAACAGGGCCTTTTTCTGAGTGCCTGCGGAGAACTTCTGCCTCCAAAACGGGCCCCGAAATGACCTCAAATCAGAAAAATCAAGTCACATACGGGTTCGCCCTCTCCCACAGCATATAATGCCCTCTCGCCACACCGCGAAGGGCGTCTCAATCTAAGACAGTGCACTCTTGCACTTCCGGCTGTGCTACCTGTAGAGATTTGCTCCCAAACTCGAAAAAAGGAAAGCAACACTGGTCCTCTTACCAGGACACTGCGAACTTGGTTTGCTTTCTTGAGCTCCTTTCCACGAACAAGGCTCTGATACCATGTGAAGATAGTGGGAGAGAGGGAAGAAGTCTCACTTGAGGCTTTCTCACAAGCACAATGGGGGAATACACACAAAGGTAGAGGCTGAAAACAGTTTTCCTCTTCTTAGTTGTGTAAGCCAAAAGAACTCTAGTACAAAGAAATAGAAGAACCCTATATGTGGGTCTCAAACCAAACTCAACTAACTAAGGTGGCATACTAACTGAGCCACGAACTAGTGTAGATAAGGATAGCTGTCATCCAGCTATTATTCGTGGGCGGTGTACCAACCGCATCTGTAGCTAACAAGTCGGTGACATAAATGCACAACGGTCACCCTGGCATATCGCGAGTGGAGCTCGATATCTCAATAGGTAATGCATTGTGCAAAAGCCCACCTAAGGCTCGGATTGAGTCAAGAAACTAAATATCGACTCCTTTGTAGACTCTGTGCTCTACCCGTGTGCTTCCATCAACTATTTGCCTTGTGTTTCCCAGGTGCCAGCTATTAGTATCATCTGCACCATTTATTAGCCGCATGTTACAAACCTTGTTTTGCTATCAACTCATAATGTTAGTGCAAAGTGAACCCTGTTGCACATCAATGGATGTCCTGCTAACTTCTACTACAATTCCTATCTATTGACATTTTTTTTGCCTGTGGCTTGTCCAATTAGGGTCTTGTATGTGACCTCAACTCCGGTGCGGTTCTCTAGACATTGGCTATGCCATTTGCATGTGATAGTCTTAGAATCTTGAAACACTTTTCCCACCACCATTATTGGCCATGTTGTGTCAGATTGATACTTCATTCACACACACACACTCACACACACCCACACACATAGCTCACTCTTTGGGAGGCAACAACTCTTTGACGTGTGGCTTACCTCGTCTCTTTCATCTGAAGGCTCTCCACCTAGCTCTCTTTAGGAAGCTCTCCACATGGCACTTCTCTCGGATTGCCACATGACAACTCTTCCTTAAGAAATAGAATAGAAGACACATTTCATTAGGCTCATAATGCAATATTTCACAACATCCTAGAGATAAAGTGTACATGCTCACAAAATCGATTCTTAGACACAAGCCACCTAAACTTACAATTGTTTGGTGCCTACAATGGTTGAGTCAATATCTTTATTTCATCATTCTTGATATTGTGTGCCAATCAAAAAGCACCTAAACTTGCAATCATTCAGTGGCTACAATGCTTGTGTCAATATCTCTATTTTTCATCATTCTTGATGCTTTGTGCCAAGCAAAGCTCTTGAAGGTGACATTTAGAGTCTAGAGAGATGCAACCAAAAGTTGAATATCCAAAGTATTGTTTGGAATATAATCAAAAAAGAATCCGCATAACATGGAACCAGGGCTTTGTATTGATTTGGATAGTACTGCAAAGCCGTCTTTGGCTATGATGGAGTTGAAGAAGTGCATAGAACAAAGGATAAAATTCATGAGATGATTCTCTTGAAGAAGAGTAGTTTGAAGAGTGGGAGTATGGATGCACATTGAAAGTTTGAGATGGCACTTGACATTCTACAAAGAATCAAAGAGGAATGAGTAGCCTTGCTTGGATTGAAGACAACCAAATACAGCAAGGTTTTAGAAATGGAGGTGGGATTCTATCGGATTTTTGCAAGCTATGTGGCTAAGCCTTCCACATCTCTCAAATCATGGAGCACCAATATTGGCAAGCGATGTTGTGGACTCGCAATTGTTATGCACAACTCCTCTTGGATTTTTCAATTCTTCTTCTAGTTCCCAACTAGAGGCCTATAATCGGGTTGTTCACCCACTTATGGTGGCCTTGCACATTAAGGTATGGAAGCTATGAAATGATATAGGAAATGAAGGAACATAGGCATTGGTTCCTGACAAGTTGAGTGAGCTTTAAAAGCTTGTTTAATTTTCTTTTGATTCCATGTTCTAGAGATGGATCACTTGATGTCCAACAAAGACTAATCTCTCTCAAATTGAGCTTAATCATTCTTGAATTGTTGCTATCTTACTAAGATCTCAACCACCAAAGCTTGTGGCAAAGAAGTACTTGCCTTCTTGCTAGAAAATCAAATTAATTGTTGCCAAAATTAGCATAGCACCAAAATGGGCTTACATCCAAATGAAAGTTTTGTTCAAGAAAAACACCTTGATGGTAGCTCATTTTAGTACATTGTAGAAGAGGCCCAACATTTGGCGCCCCACTTGTGAATAGTGATCGGTATTCAAAGGGGCTCAAGCATTAATGCATTGAATACTCATGTATAAGCCCATTGTCTCCTTTTGTAATGTTCTTACTTGATCAAAGAAGACAATTTGAAATTTTTCTTATTTAAAAGTCCTTTAGTATTATTGTTGGTCATTGAAAAGACTCAAAAGTCTAACTTTCACCAATTTGAGTATTGTTGATCAAGTGTCAACTCCTTTCTACCAAATGAATAAAGGAAAGCTCCCTCTTTAGCATTTAAATGGCACATCTATGCACTGCTGCTATGAGCACAACACTACAAGCAGCGTGCTACACCTGGGCCACCCTTGTTCAGCCCTTCCACCACCTTCAAGCTCCCCTTGTGTGCCGTGTCTTCTGCCTCCCCCTCTGCCCATCTCCTCGCCCCTGGACTCCCAAGGCCACTGTTTTGGTTGCTAACTGTGACCTCCCTGTCTGCCCTTCCTCTTTCTTCACTCTCTCCACATTGGCTTCCTCCTCCTTCATAGTCTTCTACTTTGACGATGTCCAGCTCTTTAATTCCACCACCCACATTTGGTCCTCCAACACCTCCCACCGTAATCCCATCCCCTTGACACCGGAAATCTCTTGCTCTTCATCAGCCCATGAGCCCAACCAATGTCAAGCCCAACTAATGTCATCTAGGAGAGCTTCTGAATCCCCACGGATACCATCCTTCTTGACCAAAGCTTGAGTTTCCCAATCGTCTCTAGCAGGTTCTCTCTCCACTTCAAAGATTCAAGAGTCCTTCAGCTTAATTACTACAACCAACCCTCTTCTTCGGTTTACTGGAGTATGGGATCTCTGAAAGCAACAATGGGGGCAGCCATTCAATCGAGCTACATTGAGATTGATAACTACGTACTATCTTCTTCAACATCAATGGTCCAGCACAACAATCTTGCTCATCCCACGACGGCTAACTCTAGACATGGATGGCAATTTGTACATGTAAATTTGATAAAGAAGTTCATTGTAATGGATCATCCTTTGTCTTGATGAATGCACTCGCATCACCCAGCTGCATGGGGATTTGATTTTGCATATACCATCTGGAACATGCTTGCATTTGTCCAACTACATTTTTGCTAGTTGATTTGACCAATTTGTTTGCAAACTGTATCATCCTAATTTTAAACTCATCGGTTGTAGCAATGACACTTTGGTTGCACTTGAAGGCACAGATCCCTCTAAAAGTGACTACATCTTCAACATGCCATCTCTATGAAAGACAGACTGCAAATCTATGTAAACCTCAAAGTATTCATGTCATGCCGATGTCTTCTGGCTTCAAAGCAATGCATGCTACTGCTGGCAAAACACACATCTAGAATGGTCGCTAGCTACTCTTCTTTAGAACCCGCTCCGATAGCCTTGCCATCTCCAATCCAACAGAGATTGTAAAAAGGAAGTGGTACTTTAAGCTCCATGGAAACCTATTTTGGGTAACAAAGTGGATCATGCACATAATGATTCTTTCAAAACACGGTGATCTTAATGGCATTTCTTGACGTTTTGACTTGTGCACAAGGTGATCGTTGAAGATCTTCATCTAGTCCTTGCACATTGCCCTCGTGAAGGTGTATGCAATGAAATTGATGAACCTTATGGAGTCAAAGGGTATTCAATATATGACCCAAACCAACACTACTGTCTCTTTGCATGAACCCTTATCTTTGCTAAAGAACCGCTGCTCTCCATTCCTACAGCATAACCAGTAGACCATGCATCAACATTGCAATCGACTGCTTCGGCTATGACTGGTGCAAACAAAAGTGAAACAATGAAATTAGAACCTGTTCACCCAAAAATAGCATAACCAACAGACCATGCATCAACATCACAATCACTATGACTGGCACAGACAGAAGTGAAACAATGAAATTAGACCTTGTTCACCCAAAAACATCTATCACTTTGTAGGCTCCCATTGATCCTGATCTACAAGCCATTGCTCCACCACCTATACCTCCAACATCACCAACTATATAACCAATCAATCGGTTTCTCTAGTGTTTGCAAATCTGATTATCTTTAGGATTGACATGCGTGCAAAGGGTAATGTCCATCAGATAAGTTCATGTGTGAATAACACACCTGGAAATGGGTTTTTTGATGATCATGCATGACTCTACTTGAAAAACATGGCTTGATGTGTGATCGACCATGAGAACCACATTATCAGATGGGCACAATACTTTCCATGTGCCTCTAAATAGACAGTATTAACATGCATGCAAATCAGAATGCCCATCAGATACATATGCCTTCAAATAACATAGCTTGGAGCGTGTTTTTTGATGATTGTGCAAGACACTCTAAGGTAAAAAACATTGTTGGATGGGTGATCGACCGTGCGAACCATATCTGATGGGGACGACACTTTGTACATGTCTCGACATAGGTGGTATTGATGTGCGTGCAAAGCAGGGTGCTCATTGAACACGTGCATGTGCGAATAATGCACCTGGAAGTGGGTTTGTAACGATTCTATACATGAATTTTTGGCTCAAGATGAAGGTGCTCTACTTCGTCTATGGTTTGCGGAAGGGGGTGCGGGATTGCCTCTACCTTGCCATCGTCCTCAAATCTTCAACCACAAATCAGTGCAACACTCAGCCGAGGACTATCATGCAAGCTCGTGTTTTGATTCCTGATCATATGTTTCCATGCTTCCTAATCACATCTGGGATTTCGTTCATCGAAGTGCCATAGGTGTCATTCTTTCGAACTAATGCTTTCTTCGACATGGTTCAAGAATCCATCTGGGATCATCAGGTCCTCGCTCCACTCGCCAAGTTCTTTACTGTTATTGTGCACACAATGGGAGATGAACGATTACCAAGAAACTCGCGATAGTTTAAAGAAATCGTGAAATGGTTGGAAGGGACTCTCAGCGTGCAAAAACAAATCCAATGGTCCAAAATTCCTAGATGTAATCCAATGACATAGTTCTTCAATTGTCCTAGATAGGAGAAGAGCTATATGAAGGACACATGGCTAGCCCCTTGATCGACACCTCATTCCAAAATAAGGAATATAAGATAAAATGCTTCATGCTCTTTGTCAACATCCTATAGGACCCAATTTGTTATTTTGCATGACCTTGTGACTATGCTAATATTTATAGGTCTAGGTAGGTCATGCAACAATATCTTCATACACCCTAAATTTATATGCATTGATAGTAGTCCAAATGTCGTAATAGTACATATAAAATAAAAGAATTCCATACATCTAGGATATGATTTAAAGTCATTTCATTACAAGTGTGTCCCTTTATGGGCATCTAAACATTGCTTGTTAGCAAAGGAACACCAAGGAGAAAAGCGAGGAACTTTAGAGCTATACAACACCTTGAGAGACACTTAGAGCGAGCACGGCACGTGGGAAAAAACCTTCAATTTGCCCAACAAAAGAAACCCTAATACACGGTACACTCTTCCTTAAAAAAACTCTTGTTCTTCACATGCACATGGTCGCTATGGAAATAAGATCTGTAAATCGCCTTGGGTAATTACGAGCTGAAATAGCGGCATTGTTGGATCCCCAAGCTGGCACTGCTAGAAAGATGGCTACTGCAAAAGTACCGCAAGGCCTTTGGCTATGGACGCCTTCGTTGTAGAAAACACAGGGTTTTCTCCTAGATATACATCATATAGTGCAGAGGCCAGCGGCCCAGAGACGATGGAGGCTTCCACAATTGCAGGAAATAGATCATCGCCAGACATTTCAACCTTCAATACCACCCAAAAAATCCTGAGTTTTACCTTTCAATGATGATTCACGACATAAATTTTCGGCTGCATCAACAGGAGCTCGTGGCGTCGTGTCTTACCTGAAGATAGAAGGGCTGGATCCAAGTCAAGTAGATGGATGTGCCTTGCTTCAGTGATCTGCCCCAGAATACCTCCCCAAAAGCATCCAGTGCCTCTTGCCCAGAAACACCTGCATCGCAATCCTTCAACCTTGGCGCTAGCGATTCATATAGACCTCCCCAGAACGTGCCACCTTCCATATCCCTCAGAAGAACTATCATGATCCCTTTCTCCATGGGGGCTACACAGAAAACACAATCTAGGCATAACGTCTGTCCATATTCGGCGCATAAATGAAATCTAAATTAGAGGACGACAGACCCATGCTCTATAGTAATTAGCATATGAGCTCAACAGCAGGTGCCATATGTGTTCTGCTCTACCTTCCGAAACTGCCTTGAAGAACAGTAAATCTTTGGAGAGTTCATCCGCTCCTTTGCCTCTCCAAGCGGCAAGATATGTTGAAATGCTGGTGTCAAAATAAACACCAATAGCATACACTTTGACACGGATGAATGAAATGTTTTCCTCCTTGAAACCTGAGATTTCTACAAAAGTTAAGATACGTCCTGCACCTTCTTCAACGACTGCCTAGTAAGTTGCCTTCGGGATACAGTGGAAGACACAAGGCTTCTAGACACTTGCACATCTACGGCAACTGCCGAGATCGCGTAACGAATTACGGTTGAATACACGCACAGTCCCGGGAAATAATCATTAGTTACGAAGCTGCAATACTTTGTGCAAGTGCAAAAATTGCTGCTTGTAAGAGAAACGCATACCTGTGCCGACAAGGGACATTGGTTGGGAGCCCCCGGAGGACAGAATGGTCAGAGGAAACTCGACATTGGTTTTTGGCTCAACCTCAACATTCTCGGACCTCTCCTCTACACAGAATTTAAGCATCCCAGCGTGACATTTGCGACTATGAACATAATTGCAAATTTACAAGCGTGAAAAGTGGCTGGCGTGAGATTTGTGGCTGATTTCACAAGTACAGAAAGGCTGACACCTGCGGTGGCAAAGATGGATGATGGTGCGCCAATCGAGCGACGTAGGCGACGGAGAGGAACACTATGGTAAGAGACATTGCGACATTGCGAGTACGAGATCGGGCAACGATACACCCAGTAGGAGATGCAGTTGCTGTTGCTACTCATGCTCTTGGCCCCAATCGACCCCATCGCCATGGCCGAGATAGCGTGCATTCTTTTCCTGCTGCGTTTGTCAATCTTGATATTCCGGATGATGGTCTAATATGAATCATTCGTCATATTTTTCAACTTGAGAGCGGTGTCTCGGCCCATTGCTTAAGATGTTGGTGCGTGGAGTCCATCAAATGCGCCATGATTGCGATTACTTGATCGAAAACATCAAACACTCGATGCATCAAATGCGTAAAATCAACAGACATCAACTGTCGACGTTTCAACGACCGTTCAGCTGAAAATTCGGGATTGGCCCTTTCAACTCGCGTAATGTGACTTCGTAGGACAATGATTTAGACTCTCAATGCATGTGGGAGCCGGACTTGATGTTCACAAGTCCTTCCGTTCGTTCTTTCTCACCTTGATAGCCACGTTGACTTTGTGTCTACATGGCACCTAGTCTTGCCTCATCTTTCTCATATCTTCCCTTCCATCGTGCTCGTCCTCCTCATCATGTTTCCAAAGAATGAGTCCCATTCAACCAAAGTTATGTATGGATGTGAAGGAGAGTGAGAATCACATATAAATTTGCCTAGGAGGTGGTTGCAACACAAAATACAACACTTGATTTTGCCTTTAGGAGGGTTGCAACACAAAATACAACACTTGATTTTGCCTTCAACATGTCTCGTACATGCTGCAAACAAACAATTAATGCACATTGATCATCTTCTTACAAACCAACTCTTGGATACACAATCACTAATATGTTGGTGAAGCCTTGCTAGAACAATTAGAATCTCATGCCTTTATTAGCCAACCAAAATCACACACAATAAACAACCGCTTCTAATGGTCGCCTACTTCCCAAGCCTTTGTAGGCATCACATGAAGCATGTAATCGCGTGGCTCAACCAATATTGCAATGTCATTGAGTTTCATATGTGGCACAAATCCCATGAATTTGTTGGCCTTAGATTTTGTATAAGTGTGAGGTCTAACTAAACATCTTAATTGATAATGACATCTATCATCCCCTTAGTAAAAGATCTACTAGATCAATTGGGCTATTTTGTTTATTTCACCTCTTCAGACTTGGAAGCTAGTTATTGGTAAGTATTCTTGAATTAAGGTAGAATCCCAAGGATGTACTCAAATTTAATGTTATGCACCCCTTCAGCTTCTATGTACATTGTCATTAGACACCTTGAGAATTTGTGATAACCTAAAAGATGAAAAGCATAAGAGGAACTCACCCTTTGGTGCATCTCAAACAAGAAGAATGAAAGGAACCCACCTTGCTCCAAACCAACAATTACACGTGCATCATGGGCCGAGGGGGGGGGGGACTCACTAGGTATAAACCTTGTAGATCTGTGCGTTCACGATCAATTTGATATGTCAAATTTTCATTAGTAAAATACATCATTTTTCTATTCAATTTGTAAACTTTTCCCAAAATTTTTTTTACAACACCCTTCTATTAATGAAAATGTGAGTAAAAAAGAAATTAAATGCATCCTTCTATTGAACTCACGTAGTCACTACATTATTGAGTGACCCCCCGAGTCTTGCATAACTCAAAACCATACTAGAGCAAATCCATGTCGCATAGCCTCAAAACCATAGTATAGCAAATCCATGTTGCACAATAACCATGGCATGTGGGCATGTTCTTTGAAACTTAGTAACTTATTGTCATTAGCAGTAGCTCAAAACACTATTAGATTAGTTAGCTAGTGTTTCTAAGTAGGGAAACTATTAGATCTTCGTAGTAGACCCAAGCCTTATGAGCATATCAGAGGCATACCTAATAGCCTCCCAACTTCTAGTAGCCTAAAAAATTAGTTCTCACAAAGTAATATAACCTGGGGGGTCACTCTTCATAAATCCCATATAGCACGTGGCAAGCATATATAAAAAATATCCCTACTCTTTCATTTTTTACATTTTTGCATGTAATTGATTAGCCCCCTCTTGTATGTATACATTGATTAGCCCCCTCTTTAAAATGTAACGAGCACATATTTGTTATACGTGGAACAACCACCAGGTCTTGTGATCCCCGGTTCAGAAGGTAAAGTCTATAAATTGATACAATAGATGGTGCTGCCTCCCAGCCATGCACTCCTGTGTGAGAAGCATTGATGGCGTGCTGGAAATAGTAGAGGACGGAGGCTGGATGCTAAGGAATCAGGGTTGCTGTAGCTAGTGATGATTATGGGCTTCACGGGCTTGCTCTTATATAGCCACCAGTCGTAGTCGGTTAGACTCAATTGGGAGACCGACCTAGTCGGCCCAAAACGACTGACTGGAGGTTGGTCTCGAAATAGGCCACCGACCACACGTTAAAACCGTGGCAGAGAATAGAGCAACTGACCTATGGAGTCCATTCGGCCTAGAGCCATCCGGCATCATCTGGGGCTCCAAACGGGCTCCGTAGCCCGAGAGTGGACTGCCTTGGGAAATGCTCCATCTACCCTCAGTGCAGTCAATCATGGGATGCCTTCCCGCACTTGCATGTAGCCTAGTTGGCTGTGTGCCAACTCTATCTAAAGTCATCCAGCCATCAGGCCACACATGGCCCCCATCCGATGTCCAAACTAGGACCTATTGAATAACCTAGCTACTCAAATGCCTTCTCCTCATATGGGGGGCTTACAAGTAGAGTTAGCTAGTTCCCACGTAGTTACATGAGAGTGGAGCATTGATATCTAACATTTGTATGCCTTCAAGCTTATCTCAAATTTTGGGAAATTCCAACCATAAAAGAGAAATATAGTTCATGGATTTAAGAAAAAGCAACAAATAACTAAGCAAGTCACTTCTAATGTATCAATGGAAAATAAGGGCCTAGATATCCCTCTAGCATCCAAGTATTTATGACAATGACTAGTTATAGAGTTGTAAGAAACTCCAAGAATTGCCTCCCTTTTTTGTCTCATGATGTTGAAGTGCTCCTATCAGTGTGCCTTGGATGTTCCATTATACACCAGAGTATGGCTCGATCATTGGACAATTAATGGTGCAATCCTCACCTAAAGTGTGTATGTTGGCCTCCCTTTTGTGCTGTCATGGAATTGCAAAGAACTTGGGATGGGTTCTTATGCATGGAGGTGCATGGAGGTATTCTTCCAAGAAAATTACATCAAAGAGCTTAGGGTGGTGCCAATCAGGTTGGGGATCCAACTTGTAGATCCAAGATTCAATAAATAGGTGCTGACAAAGGTTGTTAGGGAAGTTTTTTAGGGTCGATCCACCTCGATTTTTCACATCAAGATATTTGTTCCAAATATTTAGGGTCCATCCACCTCGAGTTTTCACATCAGGATATACCATGTAGTTGAGATCACCCCCCAAGGGCGTGTCGAATAGCCACCCTTGATGGGATAGAAATGGATGGCTACCTGAACGAAAGTAAACTGAAAAGATACTACGGACCACTCACTATCCCTACCCTTCACGCTGTGCATAGAAAAAAAGAACTGCCAAGCCATCGAGAAAGCTAGAATCCATAATGCTAAGATCCGATAGCGTAGACAAATGACCCCTTTTAAGGCAACAACTGAACAGATGCAACTAATGGATAAGCTAACAATAGAGCCAAACAAGTTGCTTGATCAGCTATAGGTACCGTGCATGTGCATCAAAGCACTTGTGGACCGAGGAGCGAGTCAATTTCATCTCCTGAGAGGTATGGGAAAAGCTACAAGTACCCCTAACCCTCATTATTGCCTCAATAAGAGCTATAAGCAGCCAACTTTTGCAAACCTTGGGTTATGTAAATCTAAGTCTAATGGCTATTTACCAAGTTGTGGATATGCGCTTTTATGTTCTCCCTACAGAAGCCACCGAAGAGCAGATTATTCTTGGAAGAACTTGGTGCTCCACCATCAACTTCCAAGTCAACTGGCACACCCGAACTGCTTCGCTTACCAATGGTGGTCAGACGACGGTAGTTCCACTGTGCAGACCAAGCCCCCCCTCTTCGGCCCCGCTGACCTCGTCGATTCATGACAATGAAGCGATGCAGCAAAGCCAACCGGAAGCCCCAGCTTCCACCATCACACCGCCCAAAGGCATAACTCGAAAGGAGCACAAAGCTCACCGCAATGGTAAACCAATGCCATTGCACACTCAACCAATGCTACCATTCTCCACCCAAGAAATCCATGAGCTGCAAGGACAAGATGCTATCCTCCGCACCGAACATCACTTCGATCGGAACCGGTGCTCAGAAAATGGTAATGCAACAACAACAGCTCTAGTCACCTCATGATTGCTTCCCCCACATGCATTCACTACATGGAGAAAGCCGTGCCCAATGTTCATGCCTCATCCACTGCCACACATCACCAACAATTCGTGCAACACCGCTCGTTTGGGTGGCTGAGGCAACAAGGTCACCTGGATCTAGAAGAAGACATTACAAACCTCGAAGGTGATAAAGTAGCACCACAAGAACCTGTGTCCTCCTAAGATACAGCACCACAAGAACCTGCCAATGATCTGGACACAATAGGCCAGCCTCAAGGTACCAAATATGCAATGGTGCCACGGGTGGTTCGACTCAACACAAGCCTCGCAACCACTAGTCAAGAAACTCCACAGGGACCGAATTTCACCCCACAAAGAGTTACACAAGAACCTCGCCTTGGGAACAGACACTCGATGTCAGAGCCTGCAACAACAACAAAGTCTAGCACAAAGGTACCTCTGGCATCCAAGGTAAAGAACAAGCTGGACACATACTCTACATGGCCCCTTACTCTCGCTATGCTGTAGTATGGCATCCGCCTCCACCGCATTCATCATAATCATCACGTCTAGGTCTAGGTGAGTCAGTACGGTAGGCATATCACGTGATGCACCAGTAGCACACTAGTCTCTACCGAACACATCGCACGTGCACACACAGTTAGCACTAGGTGACTAGAATCCATTCTTGAATTTTTATAATTGCTCATGTTCTCGCATGCTGACCTCATTATCACGTGGCATAACACAAGTGCACTTTGCTCTATCTACATTTTTCCCCACCCCAATCCTCCTTCCTTCTCTTTCCCCCATTTTTTACACAATCACTACCCCACCGACTGTCACCGAAAACGTTCCCCACTGACTATTGACATAATGTTCATCGCCGACCGTCGCCAAGCACTTACACCACCGATCCTCTCCGAAAGGTTCTATGCCGATCATCACGGTCGTGATACCCCATCGGGTCGTTGCAATCCAACATGGCATCACCCCATCACCATTTGAGTACCACGTCAGCCGTTTCCTAAGACACTCCACACCGACCGTCGCCATCAAAGTTCACCACCAATTGTCAACTTCAAATTTAGCACCGACCATCGCCATACCAATATCCCATCAGTCAGGGGAATAGAAATCTATAAAGGTAGGCCTACCCCATCGGGTCGTCTCGCCATAGCTATTGTAGCAAAACTCTTTCAAATTTTATCCTAAAATTTGACAGTTTCCTACCCATTTCTTCTCCATTCCCCACCAACAATTTGATGTCCTCCTGTTCTTCCTCATCCATCGATTCCCTCGTCACCCAACTCCACTTATCTTTGCCATGGAGTCCGTGTTAGATATCAATGCTCCACTCTCATGTAACTATGCGGGAACCAGCTAACTCTACTTCTAAGCCCCCCAAATGAGGAGAAGGCATTTGAGTAGCTCGGTTATCCGATAGGTCCTGGTTTGGACACCAGATGGGGGCCATGTGTGGCCTGATGGCTGGACGGCTTCAGATAGATTTGGCACACTGCCAACTAGGCTACATGCAAGTGTGGGAAGGCATCCCTTAACTGACCACACTGAGGGTAGACGGAGCATTTCTCGGGGTAGCCCACTCTCGGGTTGTGGGGCCCATTTGGAGCCTCAGATGATTCTAGATGGCTGTGGGCCAAACGGTAATCGTAGGTCAGTTCCTCTATTTTGGACACCGAATCTATCATATGGTCGGTGGCCTATTTTGGGACCGACCCCCAATCGACCGTTTTGGGTGGACTGGGTCGGTCACCCGATTGAGCCTAACCGACTACGACTGATAGCTATATAAGAGCAAGCCCGTGAAGCCCATTTCATCATTGGCTATAGCAACCTTGATTCCTTAGCATTCAGCCTCCGTCTTCTACTGTTTCCAGCATGCCATCAAAGCTTCTTTCACAAGAGCACACGGGTGCGAGGCAACGCCATCTATTGTATCAGTTCTATAGTAATCAAATTTTTGATTCTCCATACTATCTTGTTTTCTCTCTTGCGTACGAGGTCTTGTTATCTGTTGAGCACAGACGTATTATTTTCTTACATGGTATCAAAGCCTGGACTCTAGCAAGAAGATTCGGTAGTGTGTTTCTGTTTGCAAGCAGATTGTGAGAGATGGCCCAGCCCACAAGACTGCGAATCCCACCGTTCGGCAAAAGCGAAAAGTTGGATGACTGTAATTATCCTATCTGGAAGTTCAAGATTAAGACCACATCCTAAGCACATATGAGCTTTGGGACACTACTACTGGGGTGGATGTGAGGCCGGGGATCCAGCCAATGCAGGACAACAAATAGTACCAACTGCGGATGAGATTCTCGCGTGGACAAGAAGAAATGCAAATGCATTGTGTTCTATTGTCTGCAATGTCACTGATTCCATCATGGCATTAATTCAACATGTCACCACAGTGGAGGAGGCATGGATGGTCTTGAAAAACCAGTACGAGACCACGAATCAGACGCGGATTCGGAATCTGGAGACTCAAGTCGCGAATGAGAAGTTGTCTGAGTCTGAAGCAGTAGAGAAGTTCATCACCAGGGTGAAGAATCTGCACGATCAGATGACTGCGATTGGCATCACCATCACCAGGGAGAATCTAGCAAGAAGGTGCATATGGATTCTCCCACCAAAGTACAACGGTCTTGTTACGGCACTGAATACGTAGAACAAAAATCCGCCCCTCAACTTTGAGGATTTCAGTGCGATGCTTCTGGAGGAGGAGATGCATCAAAAGATGAGGACTGGAGAAGATTTGGCTTTCTAGACCGGATCAAAGAAAGGTAAGGGTAAGGACTCTAGTAACCCATCTTCTTCTGATGATAAAAAGAGAAAGGTGAAGATCAAGTGCTTCTATTGCAACAAGGCAGAGCACAAGCGAAATGAGTGCTACAAGAAGATTGCAGATGAGAAGAACGGAGTGAAGAAAGAGTTCAGCAATAGCACGCAGACAATACCAATAGAGCTGTTCGTCACAATTGAGGAGATTTGCACGGAGGTAGTTCATGTACCTGTGGATGAACCTTGGATCATTGACAGTGGTGCATCATGCCACATGACCAGTCGATAGGATTGGTATACCTCTCTATAGCCGGTAGGGGATGACATCATGGTAGCAGTTGGCAATGATGCAAAATGTCTAGCAAAAGGAAAAGGTATGATTGCTCTCAAGTCAGATGGAGTTGTAAAATAGTTGTCCGATGTTCTTTATGTACCAGATATCAAGAGGAACTTGTTGTCTGTTTCTGGGATCACGGATCGGGACCTCAAAGTTCAATTCGATAAGAATGGTGTACAAATCCTGGATCTTCAAGGAAAGGTTGTTGGTAAAGGTACACGGTGCAACAACATTTACGAACTCTCAGCTTTTAGTGCTCGAGTGGATGTGAAGAACACTAAGTTGTGGCATGAGAGGTTTGGTCATCTAAACCTTAGTTCTTTGAAGGAGATGCATAAAAGTGGAATGATTGCAGACCTACCAAAAAATTCAGATTTGCCTGATGTATGTGAAGCTTGCATGATGGGCAAGTAGTATCGGCAGCCCTTTCCTAAAGAGGCCAGCAGAGCAAAGGCTCCTCTAGAGCTCGTTCACACGGACCTCTGTGGAAAGATGGAGATGGAAGCTTTGGGTGGTTCCTTCTACTTCATGAAGCTAATCGACGACTACACTAAAAGGATATGGATATACTTCCTGAAGATGAAAGATGAAGCTTTAAACGGTTGCTTGCTCAAGATGCTTCAAAGTTGGTAGTACTATCCCTTTGCTTCCTGGATAATTTCATTCCAAGGGTGTCGCATGGTTGTGGTTTGTGCACAAGCGCTGTGGAAGCTAATGGTGGCACCTTTTTTCGCTATGGCCAGTGATGTTTCCTCAATTTTCTTCTGCATGGAACATGCCTTGACATAGCCTCAATATGATTATCATTTGAAGGGCTTAATGGAAAGAGAAGGGAGGTATTTGACCATGGAGCTGCCTGGGTCACCTAATAGTGTGATTATAGTTGGACAAGTTGATGTGGAAATGGAAACCAAGCATAATGCCAATGAGGGATTTATGAGAAGGCCAGTTAAGGAAACTAAAATTTTTTTAAATAGATGGCATTGTGTTTTAATCCATACGTCACCGAGACACTAAATTGGGCAACATTGACCCAAATGGAACAAAACCTGGTAAGGGTTTAGGAGACAATGAAACCAACAATCCTATACCATTTATACTTCCAAAGCCTCACATTTAAATAGATTTTATCATTTTTTAATCAATACCCCACCTAGAACCAAAATTGGGGTGCATCAAGGGCAATTGATCCAAATGTAACAAATGAGGTAAGAATTTTAGAATATATTTCAAACAAGAATTCTACCAATTATGGTACCATTTAGGCATACAAACCCTCACATTTTAATAATGGCATTGTTTTTTGGTCCACACTCAGTAGGTTCAAGGAATGGCATGTAATTGTCGAAAAAGAATCGGGGAGGAAGGTGAAGAAGCTCAGATCAGACAGAGGTGGAGAGTTCACATCAATTGAATTTGAAAGTTACTGCAAAAGTCATGGAATCAAGAGGCAGAAACCTCCGCCACATACATCACAGCAAAATGGAGTAGCAGAATGCAAGATGCGCATCATCTGCGAAATGGGCCGGAGTATGATGAAAGGGAAAGAATTGCCAAAGGCTTTCTAGGCTAAAGTATGTAACACGATAGTTTACATCCTCAATTGTAGCTCTACAAAGGCTATGAAAGGGATGACTCCACTGCAAGCTTTCTCTGGTAAGAAACCTTCAGCTGCACATTTCAGAGTTTTTGGATGTGACTGTTTTGTGCATGTCCCTGATGCTACTAGGACCAAATGGGAACCGAAGAGCCGGAAGTGTATTTTCTTGGGCTACAATGAAGAGGCGAAGGGTTACCGTCTCTATAACCCTATTACCAAGAAGGTAATTGTAATTCACGATGTGGTCTTCTCAGAATAGCTGCATCAATTGGAGGAGGATGCTTCCTTCCCAGACAACCAAGACTAGGATATCCATATAGTACTGCCACCAATAGCAAACCGAAATGCTTGGATTCTTGTGAAGCAGTGTGGTTGAGGAGGATTTTGGGGGACATGGGTGCAGTGCAAAACAAACCTACATAGTTATCATGTGACAATCAGAGTTGCATGGCGATTGCAAAGAACCTGGTGTTCCACGCTCGCACAAAACACATTGAGATTCAATATCACTTTGTATGCAAGCTGATCATGGATGGAGAGGTCGACTTGGTGTACTGTCCAACTACAGAGAATGCTACGGACATCTTCACGAGGGCTCTTGGAAGAGACTTGTTGGAGAGGCATCTTCATCGACTTGGCATTGGGCCAAAAAAGTAAGTTCTTTTGCAGGTGGACATTGAGGGGGGGTGTTAGATATCAATGCTCCACTCTCATGTAACTACGCAGTAACCAACTAACTCTACTTGTAAGCCCCCCATATGAGGAGAAGGCATTTCAGTAGCTCAGTTATCTGGTAGGTCCTGGTTTGGACACCAAATGGGGGCCATGTGTGGCCTGATGGCTTGATGGCTCACCACCAACTAGGTTACATGCAAGTGCGGGAAGGCATCCCTTGACTGACCACACTAAGGGTAGATGGAGCATTTCTTGGGGTAGCCCACTCTTGGGTTGTGGGGCCCGTTTGGAGCCTCATATGATCCTGGATGGTTGTGGGCCGAACGGAGACCGTACATTAGTTGCTCTATTTTGCACACCGGTTCTATCATATGGTCGGTGGCCTATTTCGAGACCGACCCCCAGTCGACCGTTTTGGGCAGACTAGGTCGATCATCCAATTGAGCCTAACCGACTACGACTGGTAGCTATATAAGAGAAAGCTCGTGAAGCCCATTTCATCACTGGCTACAGCAACCGTGATTCCTTAGCATTCAGCCTCCGTATTCTACTATTTCCAGCATACCATCGAAACTTCTTTCATAGGAGCGCACGGCTGGGAGGCAGTGCCATCTATTGTATCAGTTCTACAGTATCAAATTTTTTATTCTCCATACTATCTTGTTTTCTCTCTTGCGTATAAGGCTAGTGCTGCATGTTGAGAGAGAAAATCTTTAAATTGGGTGTACCACCTTAGGCTGCAGAGACAAAATCTTGTAGAATGAGGTAAGATAACAAGTTTACAATGCAATGGAACCTTTCTTTTCATGTACAATGAGCCAAGATGGAATCCTATAAAATAAAATAAGAGCCACATTTCTTGGCCCCACAAGTTAGCTAAAAAACTCCAAACTCTAAGAGATTTCCAATGAGAGCCCAATTTTAATAAAGAACCCATAGAGTGCCAAAACAAGAAAACAACAAACCACAAGGATTCACATTATGCAGCTATATGAAATTTGGAGTACATATTTCGTGCGCTTCCATTGTGAAATCTTGCAGGTGAAAACAGTTCGCCTTAATCCTAAATCTATCACAATGGGGTAGCTATATGGAGATTTTGATGAGAATACACATGAATGGATTGATGGAGTGTTAGCATGCTACATGCATAAGCTTGCAGGGGATCCATCCCAAGATAAAAAGTGGCTGATGTTTGATGGGCCTGTGGATGCCATATGGATAGAGAACATGGTATGTTTATTATGTAATTTTGAAAAATGTAATGATCTCATTGATTTTGTTTTAATTTTTCTCAAAAATCAATGAGTAAAGGTGACTAAGCTGAATGATCTACTTCAAACAGGACAAGCTCAAGGGAGTTTGATACCCAAATACACCCAGGTCAATGATTATAAGCAATGTGCACATGGAAGATGTATAGCTCAAGCTCAGGGAGTTTGATCCCCAAATACCCTAAGCCCACCCCAAAGTCCAAAAATTCCAGGCAACATGCACAGGCTATATGTTCCAGCTACCCCCGCCCAGAACAAGGAGGTGTAGGAACAAGGAGATGCACACTTCTGGGCCATGAAGAGTGCATGCGCCTTGCATTATTCAACTCCACATCCACAAGAAATAGCGACACCAACGAAAATAGCCCCATAAGAAATGCAGGTCGAACTCAGGGAGTCTGTTCCCCAAATATTCCAAAGAAAAGGCTTCCCAGCAAGATTCAGGATTACCGTTGAGTGTCTTACGGAAGCCTAGCCTCATCACTCTAGGTTTGGAGCCGTGTTCATTAGGTTCAAACCCCAAACAGGTGAAGGTGTGAGGGCGCTCAGGGAGTTTGAGCCCCAAATCACCCGAGCCTAGGATTGGCTGGCAGTGAGGCTAACACAAGTGCTATTTGGGAACCGGTTAGGACCACCTCTCAATACTAGGTTTGTCTCAAGCGCTTTAATATGGTTAATGCAAGCGTTATTTCCCCTAGTAGAGAGAGTTGGTAAGAATCCCGGGGGATTCACTCTTCATGAAAGGGGGACATCACCTGCGTGCATGAACTTCAAGAAAACCCCCTATTTAAGATCCATGTAGGATGATAAAACACGCCTATTTAAGCTTATAAGATACCACCAAAATTCTATTATATCCCCCCTTTTCTTAAATCTACGTTCTTTCTCAAGCATTTAGATCGCACAATAAGAAAATTTAGATTACTTTCCCTATGACTATTTAAAACCATACACAAAACCAAACTTGTTTGGACTAGTTATCCAAGGTAGCCTTTACTATGTCCCCCCCTCTTAAATATGGCATGGCCCCCCTAACTTAAATTCAATATTGCGAAAAAATAAAAGGCCCCCCACCCCTAATGTATAAGCTTATGCCTCACTAAAAAAAACCCCCCTATTGTACACTCACGTGATATCATAAGTTTCCTCTTGTGAATCCCCCACGGTAAGAATAGCAATATGCCTTGGTGCCCTACGAGCCCAAGAGCCCATGGTTGTAAAGTGAGGGAGAGTGCTAA
This sequence comes from Dipteris shenzhenensis, assembly GCF_047967505.1. NCBI lineage: Eukaryota > Viridiplantae > Streptophyta > Polypodiopsida > Gleicheniales > Dipteridaceae > Dipteris > Dipteris shenzhenensis. The sequence continues at coordinate 6,382,857 of NC_141596.1, read as the reverse complement.
AAAGGAAAAGGGTTGGCCCGCCCTTCAAAAGATGACTTGTATAAAAGGCCAAATGTTTGACTTTGGTCTTCATTGTTGTTTGCACAAGTTTGATTACAAGCTCCCTCTTCTCTTCCAAGAGAGTGTTTTGGGTGTTCTCTTATTTCCATTGTAGTGCCTTTTGATTGTCACTCTATCCCCCTTCACTCCCTTCTCCTTCTTCCCTCCCTATTGAATGATATGGTGCCAGGAGTACATAAATTAAAGGGCTAAGGTATGGTATAGGAAAGAATTAATGTAGCCACCCTAGGATGTGGACTACATGATGTGGAGATGTAGATTGAGGATATCCACAAGGAGAGATGTGGATGAGAGGATCCCACATGGTTGACTATTCAAAGGGCACTCTCTATATAAGAGCCTCCTTAGTTCTTCCACTGACCTTGTGTGCACTAGGCTTAGTGGCGATCACATATTGGATCTTTCTCATGGTATCAGAGCATAGGTTGCCCACAAGGCTAGGTAGTTTAGATCGAGTGGCACACTCTTATCTTGATGTTAGGGAGAGAGCCCATGAGTTCATTGATTCATTGGAAGCACTTTGTTTCTTGTGAATGCTCACATTGGTTGAGTAGATAGTGTCAAAAGTCACATTGTGGAGAGTGAAAGTCTCTCACACTCCAGAGCGATGTGAGCTCGTGAAGCAAAAGTGCCTCACGAGGTGCTAAGATTCAGCGATATCAAAGTCTCTCCTAGAAGAGAGTATGGATCAAGGCGGCAACCCACATGCAGATGAAAGATAGATGATGGCCTTCTTCATGCATACACAAGGAAGGTGCAACATCAGAACATGATCACTTTCCACACCAGGTGGCGATTCGGTTTAGAGAAGCTTTGTGAGTGGATGCAGAGACATCAGCATCAGTTTGGCATCGCCCCATCCACGGTCAATATTTTAAACTACTTGAAGAATGAATTGGACGATTTGAGCCAGAACGTTATCCTCCTGTGCTTTCACAGCATTAGCTGGCTACTCTGAATCTGTTTGGCCAAATGGGCTTACCTCTAGATCAATAGAGGTGTGAAAGGAAGATGTGATATCCATGCAAGTCTTGGACAGAATAGAGGCTACCGGCGATTTGAAAGAATTGGAAATGGAGTGAGTTGGAACATGAAGGCAGTTATCGATATGACTTTGCCAGCCGCATCATCAGAGTCGGTCGAGCGGTTGATGCCCACAATGCCTCCCAGACCTACATATGAGGATGACTCCAACGGGCGACTACACAACTGGCTTCTATGACTGGGGAAGGCTTAGCCCAGCTCCATCGACGCCAGCAAATAAGCAACAACACAAACTCCCAGCTTCATACCATCGATCGCACTTATGACCACAAGAGATTGCAGTGACATAGCCAAAGCCTCTCCAGCGTGCAACGACCTACATCTAAGGAGCTCTAAGTCTCCATCAATGCCCATGCTTCATCCCTCCATAGCAACTCCGCCAGTACCTATGCCATACTCACGACAATAGTAGCATCTACGCATCTCCTTTGAGTTTTACCTCACATGCAAGGAGACCTCCTACTCATGGCTCCTATCCTCCTCCATGAAATACTTGGTGGATAAAGATGTCGCTTTTAGCAATGGGAGTAGGGATAGCAGAGCGATGATCGAGTAGGAGGATGCACAAGGCCTTGCCAAGCGTTGCACCAAGCAAGAAGAAGCCTGTAAGGACGCAGCAGAGGAAGAGAAATAGGATGCCCACAATCAAAGTGGAAACGCTACTTCCAACATCATCTTTCGTCATCACCTCTTTAGAGTTTTCTTCAAAGTCATATTTTTGCTAAGGTTCTCCAAAAAGGCCACGTGTTAGATAGGCTTTTAACTTGAGTTAGCTCCAAGCAACCCTGGGTTATTGGGTTAGATTGGTTTGTCAGTGCTCTAGTCTATGCCATGAGGTTGGGTGTGGATGTGGTTAAGTCAAACCATGGTTAAGGCTTATGGTTAGGGGCAGGATTAGTTAAGTGCCACCTAAGCACATAGCCCTTGCCAAGCACAATTTTTAAGCAGCATATGAACTCCTATGCCGCATCATCAAGGCCCCCTCTTCTTCACAAAATTTTCGACAAGGCGTAACTTGCAATCCATGAGGAATTCGCACATGCTCCAAAAAGAAAAATTGATCGTCTATTCGAGCTCTACGCGCTTCTTGAATCAGAATCATTGTATGCAATTAGACACTGCCAATATTGAAAGAAATCAATTGGTAAGACCTTTGCAACAAATGACAAATCAATGCATGAATGCAATAAGCATGCCAAAAGCACAAGTGCATGAGATGACCATAGCACGAAGCATGGCATCCACACATAAAGCATCAAGGCACATGGAAGAACAAAGCATCATGCATCAAACTATGTCAAGCGAAGAAGCAAACAGCATCGACATGAAGCATTGAGAAACAAAAACCTTGCCAACCTTGCCTATATTTTGTAATCAAACTTGACCACCTGAGAGTAGCTATGAAAGCACCCACGGGAGGTATTGACATGTAAACCACACTTGACCATCTTAAGTAGCAATGCATGCACTAAAGGGAGGTGATGGAATGTAACTCACATCTGACCACCTTGCAATAGCCAAAGGATCATGGCACCAAGGGGAGGTGTTGAGAAATATGGTGCCAGGAGCACATAGATTAAAGGGCTAAGGTATGGTATAGGAAATAATTAAAGTAGCCACTCTAGGATGTGGACTACATGATGTGGAGATGTGGATTGAGGATATCCACAAGGAGAGATGTGGATGAGAGGATCCCACATGGTTGACTATTCAAAGGGCACTCTCTATATAAGAGGCCTACCATGCATTGTTGAGACCACAGATTGTAAGAGATAAACATTTTCTATCTCCCTCTCATGTCTTATGTAGTGTGCTTTCAGCCTCCTTAGTTCTTCCACTGACCTTGTGTGCATTAGGCTTAGTGGTGATCACATATTGGATCTTTCTCACTCCCTCCTTCCTTCTCCCTCTTCTCCCTCTCCTCTCCCCTCTTCCCTCTCCCTCTTTCTCAAGTGAAACCACATTGCAACAATCGAGAGGCTACTTGAGTGACATTTGCGGATGACTCATGCTATGCATTGCTCCCACAAGGAGTAGCCAGGAGTGGAAGCTCTGTTGTCATATCTTCAACCACCCCATGACATGTGAGTCACCACTGAGACCACACTACAAAGAGTCATTTATTTTTCTTGTACCTCCTTGTTGATGATTATTGCCAATAAATGAGGAATCTTACATTTTTGGCCAAATTAACCATTGAGTTTCTTTGTGAAAAATATGACCAAATGCTGGATCCAGTCTTGCTTTAGCTGCCTACTAAGCAAAACAAATGTGTAGATGGGAGGGATCTATTCTTTCCACACTTGACCCCCAAGATTGTTGATAGGAATGTTGCTGCTTCCTTGAGTTGAGGGTCAATGATTGTGCAAAGTAGTATCCCATCCCTATGGAACTTGGTGCAAAGAGGCTGTATTTCAAGAAATTTGACATCAATAGGCCTTGTGGGGCACTTTCCCCTTCAGTTGGGAGTGAGAAGGCCCTTTAGATCACTATATTATTGAGTATAATATTGAGTTGACTTTGATTTATAGTGATGGTGCCATAAATTGCCAACTTGTGCATCGTTGGAGTGGTAAGAATGGAGAAATTTCTGGATGTATATGGTCATTGTAGGATTGTCCTTCCAGGATTGTAGGTGCTCAAACAAACATCCAAGTCCCCTTTGCTTTAAGAAAGCTTTTGCAGCATCAAAAATTGTATAAGTAGATGGAGGGGGCTACACAAGCTCTAAGGACTAGGCTTTATCAATGGTCATGTAGGAGGGTGGTGACTAGGGTGGCATCTGTACCTCTTTTGTCTCCATTTCATGGACATAATCCTCATCGAAGATATCAATCTGAACCACAAATGCCTGTGGTCACCTTGGTTGAGAGGAGATAGATGGCTTAAAACTCTAGTGGGGGTCTTATGGTGGCTGAGGTTGTGGGCCTTTCTTTGAAGATTCCTCTTTAGTGGTGGCATTGCTTCTAAACTTGCATCCATTTTTTATAGGGTGTACCATTGATCATTAGATTAGCTAGTATGCATGTATGATAGTTGTGTGTGTGTGTGTGTGTGTGTGTGTAGTGTGAGAGATGATTTTAGCACATGCATCACTGAGTGTGTGGCATAATAATTGATGCAAACTACTATTTATCTATGTGAAAGTGTGTGAATGCACGAGACCTATAGAAACTAGGTAGGGACTAACTATAGGCTCTTTTTGCTAGGATTTCATAAAGCATCTAGGACTCAGTCATCACCTCTGAGCCCTAGGTTGAAATTGGTTGATGCTATCTATATGTATGAAGACATACATATGTGAGTGAGTGCTCATGATACAATCTAATACTAACTATGGAAGCCTTGGGACTCCAAAATCTTGATTATTATTGAGGATGGCTTGTGTGTTGATGTAGTAGCTCTGCAATCGGCTCCCATTTATTATTGTGGTGAATTGGACTCCATCCAATGTTTCTAGTAGTACAACTCTAATGGGATTCATCTTTTTGACTCTATAAGGTCTTGACCTAGATATTTTAGTTTTCCCTTGTGGACTTTGGTGTTGTAGAGCAAAAATAGGTCACCTTCCCTAATCTCTTTATCTTTAAGATTTCTTTCAAACCATGCCTTCCTTCTTCATGTTTATGCTATCACGGTAGGGTAGGAAAATAACCTTGTCTCTGTATGCTTTTCCAATTGATAAAGAATACTTTATATTCTTTTAGAGAATGTGAATGAATGATTTGCACTTACATTCACTCATTCTTACACTTTCTTTTGAATTGAATATTCTTTTAGTAGAATGTGAATGGATAATTCATATTTTACATTCACTCATTTTTACACTTTCTTTTCAGAGAATACTTTATATTCTCTTAGGAGAATGTGAATGAATGATTTTCATTTACAATCACTTATTTTTACACTTTCTATTGAATTTATATTGTACTTGTCATTGAATGGATGTATCTACAATCTTGTATTCTTGAAAGTGTATTTGGATTAATATTTATTGCTTTCAATGATATATTTATTGTATTGTGGTCCTTTAGCATATGCAAGTAATGATTTATATGTACTTTATGTTTTTAAGATATATTTTATTTATCGTTTATGTTTTGCATGCAACGTCAAAAACATGGTGTGCGGCAAGATTTGTTCATATGTGATGGAGATATGGAAAGTGCATGCCTTAGTCTCTTTCTTGCAGTGTAAACATTGTGGAGGCAAGATTACGGGTGGTGCTACTTGCATCGAGAAACATTTTTTAGGGATTGGCAATAGATGTTGAAGCTTGTACATGCACATTATTCCTTTGTGCAAATCATATTTAGAAAAATGGAAAAGAGTGGTTAATCCAACTCTAATCAGGAATGATGGAAGTGCTAATGTTAGCACTAAGGTTAATGAGACAATGGAAGAGCTGTCAGCACGTAATGGGAATGCAGATCTACAAACAAACGAATCACATGTGAGCTCCTCAACATGTAATGGGAGTGTAGATTTAAAAATAAATGGCTTGCATGTCAGTTTTGATGCAATAAATGCCAGTCAAGTGAGAAAAATAAAAAGAGGAGATCAATCATCTATGGAGGATGGTTTTCTTCAACAACAAGTGCTCGAAGAGCAATTGAGATGGACAGAAGCATTTGTAAAAGATATCAAAAAATTGCCATTTGTGCAACCTGTGCTACAAATGCTAGTGTGATTATTAGTTTTATAAAGAGCCATCAATACTTGCATGCAATATTTAGAGAGAACTCAACGAAGGTGCTATGACAATTTTGTCAAACTAGATTTGCCACATCTTTTCTTGGGCTTGCTCAATTGTTGAAAGTGTTCTAGGCTTTAATCGACACTGTTGATGATAGACGATGGACGATCTGGCTTGAGAAGAAGCACAAGTATAGAAAACTGGGTGATAGATGTCTACATCTTTTACAATCATCTAGATTTTGGAGAAATGTAGAAAAAATGAAAGAAGGTGTTGAGCCATTTGTGATTTTATTAAGGATGGTTGACACGGATGCCATTGTTATGGGTAAAGTATATTGGAAGATGTCTAAGTCAATACACCAAGTTAGAGAATCTATGTGCTTTGTGGCTAAGGAAAAGCAACAGGTCTTGCTTTTGGCTGATAGGAGATGGAAGCAAATTACCATTTGCACGGGAGCTATGTTTGTAGTACATGCACAATACCAAATGCATGCTCAGTCATACAATTCAAAGAGTGAAGTATACGAACCATGAAGGTTATTTTGACGATCCTTGGAATCTTGCTGCTATTAAAATGAAAAATGCACATACTTGATGGAAGGAATACTCTGGAGAAATTTTGGAATTGCAGCATGTTGCAACACGTGTGCTCTTTGTTGTTGCATCATCAAGTGCATGTGAGCGAAATTGGACTGTGTATGATTTTATTAATTCAAACATACGAAATCAATTAAAGCCATCAAAAAATGTAGGTTTGGTTTATTACTTCAAAAATCTACAGCTCTTACAAGGGTTTAATGTTGTGGCAAGTGTAGCAAGCTAATCCAGTGCAATGAGAATTGCCAAACAATGCTTGATTATAGAAGTTGTTGCTGAGGATACATTTAGTGAAGAAGAGGACGAGTTGAGCTACTCAGTGACAACAATAAAGTAAGAGATCGATGATATCTTAAAAGTGATGGAAGAGCGCATATGCTCACATCCATCTTGTCTCATTTTGTACTTGAAAGCAAAGGGATGAAGCTCTAAATATGTAGGTTGGTATGTTGCATGTGAGGGGATGGATAAGAGAATATATTAAGTGATTGAAAAGTGCATATGCTCATATCCATCTTGTCTCATTTTGTACTTGAAAGTGAAGGGATGAAGTTCTTGTATTTGGAAGGCATGAAGCTAATGATTGGTAGGTTACTTTAAGTGACGCTTTGGAGTTATGTTCTTTACATTGGACTTATTCATTTTATGGATGATCTAGTATACATAATAGCTAGGGCCAAACCTTGTGACTTGCAAATACTTTCAAGTCAACCTAGTCAATGCATCTTTGAGAAAAAGGAGAGAACAATCATATATGCGCAATCAAAGTTTATATTTTCAAGGCACAAGGGTTGATCTAGCTATTATGTGCACTCCATCAATGTTATTTCAGTGACATGAATCTACATGACATAATCCACTTCAATATATTTCAAGATCAACTTTACAAAATCAATAGAATCTTTCAATATGGTCATTTAATTTAGGTGCATGTATGCTTTGTTGTATTCTTCTAATGCTTGGGTGTCCATATTGCCTTCTTTTGTTCTTAACATGTTTCCTTGGAAAGAAGTTGTGTGTTGGAGTTAATTTACGCACTCTGTGTGCATTGGGTTGCTATAATGTGTTTCTATAGTCCCCATAATCCATTTCCAAAGTCTTTCTATTGTGCAAGAAAGAGAGGCAAAATGAGCACAAAGAAATAGAACATTAAATGTTAGAAGGTTCAGGATTGTAACATCTTTACAAAATTTCATTCCATACAAAACTCAAAAAAGAGTAAATATATTTCAAGATCATCTATACAAAATTGCATTCTAGAATCTAGATACACGTATTCAAAATAGAATGTGATGATATAATAGGTTTGTGTAAAAAACATCTCAATGGGCAAATGTGCTAGAAGTACCATGAGTGCTAGGTCCTCCACCACGGTTGTCCAAATTGGTCAAGTTTGTAGTATCAAATGTATCAACATCATCTTCTGCATCTAAGTCCCCAAAATTGGTTTTATATAATTAAAGCGGCATCTCTAGGGTGTGGATATGTGCTTGTAGGTCCTCAATCTCTTTGGCTTGTCTTGCAATCTCAGCTTGCAAGTCCTCGACGGTAACACCCTATTAACAAAGAAGTATGGCTGCCATATCTATAGCTTAATAAGGTCATTGTGTGTGCTTGTGGAGTCAGTACATGAGGCCTCTGAGATGCAAGCTTTCTATTCTCAGCCCTTGCTCCCTTGCACTCGATAGGACATCCCTTTCCTGTTCCTGACAAGTGGTGTCTATCAATCTAGTCTATGTGTGAATGCAAGACATCGTGTACATACACTTGCTAGATGAAGTGCATGGGAATTTGTTGACTGTTTGGCATGTTCCCTTAAACTTCTATGAATTGATGTCCAATAGAATGTGCACTAGAGGCTTGTGTCTGTCATAGATAAGATAACTTGGGCTACGAGTACATATTGCTAGCATGTCCACTTAAAAGAAACAGTGTGTTTCTTATGAAATCACTCTTACAAAGCCTAGCCACTTGTTGAAGAGAGAGTAGCTCACCTTGCATGGTCTTGTCATCCCACTGGACCCATGTCAAACACACCTAATCCCTCCCATCCAAGCATCTCTCATTGCTCATTCAAAATGGCTTGAGCTCAATGTGATTAATTTGCTTATCCAAAATGGCCTCTTGAGACCCTACGTCATCTGGAGGTGTGTGTCCATAGATACCTCGGGATGCTCTCGATCCGGTACACTCTCCCCCTCTGTGCTCATTTCAATCTAAAATGATCCCTAAAAAAGGACACAATTAACGCATCAAAAACATGCAAACATGTATAAAATAATGATAACTGCATTAAACCATATCAAAGAATAGCAACATAACAATTATCATAGCAACATGACACTTATTTAAACAAATTAATTAATTTAAAATTATTTCTTTTAAAAAAATCATAGCAACATGACACTTTTTAAATTGTAGCAACATTACTTTATTTCAATTTACTTATTTTTTAAATCGTGCCAACATGACACTTGCTTAAATAGCTTACTTACTTTCAAATTATACAAACAATATGTAAGTAATCATCATGGACTAAGGACTCAACAATATACAAAAAATGATCGTCTTATGAATCATCACATCACAAAATATACAAGATTGTATAAGACATTTGCTGGTCTGTCCTTGGTTGGGAATGAGTTGTAAACCACAGGTTGGTACAATATTAAAAACACTACAAAACTCTACTATTAGTAGACGACTATCTTTTTCTATGTGCCTTCCTTGGACTACAAGTCATTGCAGCCGTGCAATCAAAGCTTGTGCAAGACTAGTATAAGTCGGTGGTACAGAAACGTCTATCATTTTAAGAATATGGTGGGACATTGCGTATGCATCTTGTGTAGTACTAAAAGGTGAGGGATTAGAGGAAAGGCACTCCCAAGCTATATGGAAAAATCTTTGAACAAAAGATGTAACAATCGTGGGACTATTACTCTTCAATGCCAAATAGTGCTTGTTGGTTCTCGCCAGTGTCGTCGTTCCCCAATCAAAAATGCCCCGATACACTTCTTTAGATGACTTTGAGAAAAGAAGCATAATGTTTTGTGCTCGTTTTGTGCATGCAAATCATTATGCTACGTTGTGCATGTAATGAATAGTGCATACAAGTGCACTTAGAAGATCAAAAGCATGTTGACAGACACGTGGAGCTCTAAAAGGCAATTCTGCATCATCTCAGTGTCCCGCTGGAGAGGACCTCTTTCCATCATGTTCGAGATAGGTCATCTATCTATCCAAATGATTTCCATTCCAAAACGGGAATATTATCAATGGATTAATATCAAATACTAGACCTATAGCTCGGATGACGCCAGGGTGTGTGACATTCCCCAAGCATGTGCTTCTGGCAACGCTTTTGTTTGCAAATCCTCTAATGTCTTGTAGTGCTTAAACACCTTGTAGGCATCAATTTTATGGGGATCAAATGCGCTGATGGAAATGTGGCACATGCTAACATTTCTAGATGTGTGAGTGCCCACAGCTGCTCTATTGGCATGAATAAAACATCCCATCATTGGAGAAGTGCAAGTGTTTGTGGTCGATGTGGCATTCTCATCAGTTCAGCATTTTGTTTGGTGGTGTGGCTATTGGTAAAGGTGAGGGGGTTGTGGTTGAAGATATGGGTGAACTCATACAAAGGAGAGGGAAACCTATCTAGTTGTGTGCAAGGATATGCAAAAGGTGTGAAATCATGATGTGGCCTCTTTGGGGGATGTGCAATTAATTTCAGAATGTAAGTCAGTGGATGTAGTGGTTCTTGTGGGAGTTAAAGTTCACTATGCCTTTACCCCAATTATGTACAATACTCAAACACATATTTAAATGAATGAAAAAAGAAGATTAGGGTGTTCTGCACCCACTAAAAACTTGTGTGGCTCTCTGTTTCTCTCTTTCCCTCTTCCGTTTTGTTTCCATTGAGAGCACTCTCAACTGGTATCAGAGCCTAGGTGATCTAGCTGAGTGTGTGTGAATGCCTAGAAGCTCAGTAGCTTTGTGGGAGGAAGGATCTAAAGCTCTGTGGGAAGCTTTGTGGGTGACTTTACTTGCATCTGAGTCTGCAGAGACCTTGAAGGAACCTTTGGAAAAGTCACTTTGGTTTTGCGAAGTGGTTTTGAGAGCCTGTTAAGTGTTTTCAAAGAAAAAGTCGTTTTTTTAGCTTCTCCCTGTTCTGTTCGACGACAGAGACTCTGTATTAGCTTGTAGAGGCAACCATTGCCTGCTTTTGGTGTCCATTTCACTTCAAGATCTTGGAAACACCTTCGTTTTTGAATTTGGGATCATTTCGTTGGATTTTTTACTCACTATGTCAGTTTCAATGTTTTTCTACCGAGGTGTTGGAACTCAAGTTTGGAGCAACCATTTGCAGATCTATCAACTCCGGTGGACTCAGGAGGTCCTAAAACTTCGATGTTTCTCATCATTCGCACGCTGATGGAGTTTACAAATAGTTCAGTTTCCAAAAACGTTTTTCAGTCTGTGTGTTGGACCCACCAATGATTGGGACCAAGGTTTCCAAAACCATTTGTCCCACTGCATTCTGGATGCCTAAAAGCCCTATCTGTCAGTTCTTGCACAATTCGATGGAGTATTTTCATAGTTATAGATCTCTGTGTATTTGATTTCATCTCTCTGTTATGCAATTTTCATTCTAAGGTTTTGAAACCTTAGATTTATGTCACATGGTAGTGGATAAGTGTTGACTCCCATTTCTCACTCATCGGTTGGGATTTTGGAGTTCCAGCAAAAGAGAGATATTTGCAAATTGTCCTGCTGAGTCCGATTATGCAATGGCACCCATGTTTTGAGGCAGCGTAGGTTCTATTTTCAGTAGCAGTCATTGTTGTGGGACCATGATTTCTTGAGCATACCTTATGCAAATCACTTTGGTTATAGTTAGAGCTGTGTCCAATCATTCGTGGTGTGCATTGGGTTGTAATGGATAATTTATAGGCCATTTGGATGCATTGCAATCCTTATTGGATGCGCTCATAGACCCAAATTGCCTTGTGGGATGCTATTTTTATGGACGCTTTGCACATGGATGTTATTTTATGATGAGGGACAGCTTTAACACATTGCACTTGATGCACTGATAGTGATATGCTCTCTTGGATGAGATATTGTTGATGCATATGCCCATGGATGGTGTTTATGCTTGAGCCATTTGGCACTTATTGGCATTTTGGATTGCCATTGTAGTTGGTATTTTCTTTTGGGCCAGATTTGCTCATATGGATGCATAGTACATGCACATGAGTCAATTGTATCTTTTGATGCTTTGAGCTTTGAGTTTTGGTGATATTTCACTCTATTGTGGCATAGACATTTGGATGCACGTGGTATTTGGTGTGATTCTTTCTTGCAGGCACTAGCATTTGGGATTTTGCTTTATTTGCATCATGGCATCCTTTTCCATGTCTGAAAAGGAGTTTTTTAGCATTAAAAAGTTTGATGGGACAAACTTTTTTTGTGGAAAGAATAGATAAGGGATGTGCTTATTCAAAAGAAGCAGATAAAGCCCTTGCAAGGGATTGCAGCTAAGCCTATAGCTATGTCCACAAATGAATGGAATGAGTTGGATGCATTGGCAAAGTCTACCATTAGAATTCATCTTGGGGAGACAATTTATTTCACAGTAGTTAGTGAAAAGACTACGGAAGCTTTATGGGAAAAGCTGTGTGCTACATATGAGAAAGAGACTGCCTCAAACAAAGTCTATCTCATGAAGAGATTGTTTGAGCTGCACATGAAGGAGGCAGTATACATAGCTTTGCACTTGAATGAATTTAATATCATTTTCAGTCAGCTTCAAGCTCAAAAGCTGAATTTCGATGTGGAAATAAGGGTAATATTTCTCTTATGCTCATTAGCATCCTCATGGGATGCTTTCTGTACTGCTATCAGTAACTCTGCACCTGGTGGAGTATTGAACTTTGATGATGTGGTTGGTATCTTGTTGGTCGAGGAGATTAGACAAAATTCAATGGAAGGCAACAAGTAGGATGTAACCTTAAATGTGCAAAGTGAAAGATCACAGTCCAGGGGGAAGTTTCAAGAAAGAGGGAAGTCCCGTAGCAAGTCCAAGGCATAGAACATTGAGTGTCACTATTGTGGCAAGAAGGGCCACATGAAAAAGGATTGCTACAAGCTTAAAAGAGAGAAAAAGGATAAGAAAAAGAATGCAAATTGGGGTGCAAATCAGAAGGAAGAGAGTCCAAGGGAGGACAAAGGAAAAGTGAAGATCAAGGAGATCAGTGCAGTCACACATGATAGTGACAATGACATTCTCTTCATGTCTAGTTTATCTGCAAAGTTGCTTACCACTTCAGATGTGATGCATATTCTTAGGATTGGATTTTGGATTCTGGTGCTTCATTCCATGTTACTCCCCATAGGGAATGGTTCTCCACTTATGATAGTGGAAAGACAGGTTGTGTGCATCTGCCAGGGGTGCCAAGTATGGGACTTTGTATCCCTTGCATGTATCAGGGGTGTTTGATCATGTTGTTGCAATAACTGAGCAGCCAAGCACTTCTTTATGGCATTGCCGGTTGGGCCATATGAGCCAAAATGGGATGAAACTCTTATGCCATTTGGGTTATGTACCGCATTTAAGTTTCTCTAATTTTGAATTTTGTGGGCATTGTCTCTATGGGAAGCAGACTAAATCAACCCATAAAATAAGGGGAAAGAAAGAGTTTGAAATGCTTGATTTGGTGCATTCAGACGTATGTGGTCCCATGCCTACTCGATCATTAGGCGGGGCTGAATACTATGTGACATTCATTGATGATGCAACTAGGAGAGTGTGGGCTTATGCTATAGCTCAGAAGAGTGATGTGTTCCAGGTATTTTAGAAATGGTTGGCCTTGGTTGAGAATCAATCAGGTAGAACGCTTAAATGCCTACGGATTGACAATGGTGGAGAGTATCTCTCTCATGACTTTCAGCATTTCTGTGATACACGTGGGATTAAGAGGGAGCTTGCATCCCCTCGTACTCCAGAGAAAAGTCCAGTTGCAGAAAAGATGAACCATACCATTCAAGAAAGGTTCCAATGCATGCTTTCCAATGCAAGTCTTTCTAGTGGTTTTTGGGCTGAGGCAATGAAGATTGCAGTGCATGTGATCAATAGATCACTTAGTAAGAGTTTGGATGGTGGTATTCCTAAAGAGGCATGGAGTGACCAGAAGCCCTCTTACTCTCATTTGTGTATAATTGGGTGTGAGGCATATGCACATGTGCCAAAAGAGCTTCGAAAGAAGCTAGATCCTAAGTCTAGGAAATGCATCTTTCTGGGTTATGGTGAAAGTGGAGAGATGGGCTATCATCTCTGGGATCCAGAAGCAAAGAAGATCATACATAGCCATGATGTAGTCTTCAATGAGAAGAAGATGCATAAGGCGCCCATGAGGGATGTGGAAATGAGGAGAATCACTTTCCAGGATGTGAATCCACGTGCATATGTTGATAGACAGTAAGCTATCCATGCACCAAATGTGCAAGAAATGGTACCATCAAGTACTCCCACAGGGGTAGACTATGTGATGCTAACTAATTGCGAGGAACCTTCTTGCTATAGAGAGGCTATGATGCACGAGGATCAATGCAAGTGGGAGCATGCTATGCAATTAGAGATGAGTTCACTTATGAAGAATAAGACTTGGGACTTGGTTTCTTTGCCACATGTAAAGAAAGCATTGCCATGTAAATGGGTCTACAAGATGAAGGTCGCAGGTGATGATATGCCTAGGTACAAGGCCCGTTTGGTCGCTAAAGGGTTCAAGCAAGAGAAGGGTGTGGACTTTGATGAGATATTCTCTTCAATTGTGAAGATGACCGTAGATGCATGCTTGGACCAGTGGCAACAGAGGATATGGAGCTTATGCAGATGGATGTCAAGACAGCTTTCTTGCATGGGGATCTGCATGAGGAAATTTACATGGTGCAGTTGGAAGGCTTTGAAGAAAAGGGCAAAGAGAATTTGGTTTGCAAGCTGAAGAAGAGTCTCTATGGTCTTAAGCAAGCGCCTAGAGAATGGTATAAGAAGTTTGATGCTTTCATTTGGTCCCAGGGCTTTAGAAGGAGTAAAATTGATCACTGCCTCTACACTAAAATGGCTAAGGATAATAGCCTCATACCTGGTAGTATATGTGGATGATATGTTATTGGCTAGCAAGAATACTTATGAGCTAGATGCATTAAAGGTCAAGTTGCATGAGCCGTTTGATATGAAGGATTTGGGACTTGCAATCATATTCTTGGTATGTGCATCACGCGTGATCGGAGTAGGAAACTCCTTTGGCTTTCATAGAAGGAGTATGTTACAAAAGTATTGCAGCATTTCAATATGGAGGGGGGGAAGGCAGTGAGTACTCCATTGCCTCCATATGTGAAACTGAGTCATGCAGATAGTCCCAAATTAGATGCCATGATGGCCAAGGTTCCTTATGCATCAGCGGTTGGGAATCTTATGTATGCTATGATAGCTACTAGACCAGACATTGCATTTGCAGTGGGAATTGTTAGCCGGTATATGGAGCTAATCTAGGAAAGAGGCATTGGGAGGTAGTTAAGTGCATCATGAGGTACATGAAGGGTACCAAGGAGATGTGCATCTGCTTTGGTGGAGGAGACATGCATGTACTTGGGTACATAGATTCAAACTATGCAGGGCATGTGGATAGTAGGAGATCCACTTCTGGTTATGTGTTCACCTTTGCAGGTGGTGGTGTCGTGGATGTCTCGCACATAGAAGTGCATTGCTTTGTCTACCACAGAGGTTGCATATGTTGTTGCCACAGAGGGTTGCAAGGAGGCTATATGGCTTGATTGGCTAGTGGGAGATTTGGGGATTCATATAGGTGTAGCAACATTGCATAGTGATTCCATGAGTGCTATTCAACTAGCATGGAATCCCATCCGATCATGCAAAGACCAAACACATTGAGGTCAGGTACCATTTCATCAGGGAGGTACTTGAGGACAAGCGCATGTAGAGCTTGTCAAGATTCATATAGATGATAACCCTATAGATATGCTGACGAAGAGTCTACCTAGTCAGTGGTTTAAGTATTGTCATGTATTGATGGGCATTAGATAGTATGCTCATTGGTTTTTCTCCCTTAAAGGCACATTGTCCTTTAAGTGGGAGGTTGTGGGGGCTAAAGGTCACTGTGCCTTTACCCTAGTTATGTACAATACTCAAACACATATATAAATGAATGAAAAAAGAAGATTAGGGTGTTCTACACCCACCAAAAACTTGTGTGGCTCTCTATTTCTCTCTCTCCCTCTTCCAATCTGCTTCTATTGAGAGCACTCTCAGTTGTGGCTGTGGATGTAATTGTTGATGTCATGGATGTAGGGGATGCAATGGATGTAGAGGATGCCATGGTTGTGACGGATTTAGAGGATGGTATGGTTGTGGCTATGGAGGGGGGGGATGTAATGGTACTTGGGGAGGGAGGGAGGGAGGGATGGAGGGAGAGAGAGAGAGAGAGAGAGAGAAGGATTTCACATGGAGTGCATGCATGACAACGACAAGCACAGTGGTCTAGAAGGAGTTTGCATGAAGTGCATGCATGAGCATAAGCCACAAGGGTTCCACGTGGATATCATTCATGAAGGGCTGAATCTTGGGTCCATTAGGGTCCATTGTAGTGTTTTCCTCAATCTAATCACTACATTGTGGTGCCTAACTAAGGCCACATGGCTAAAAGAGGACTAATGCAACCTATTATTTGTAGATAGAATAGTACAAACCTAGTGGATACTTATACTTAATGGGACTCTGCATGCTATCGAAAATAGAGTTCATTCATCCTCATGCTTTGTCCCTAGGGCCCAACCTATATCTCCCCCTCATTATCTCTCTTCAACTAGTGTTTATTTTTGCTTAACAAGGACTATGCATGCAGATAAATACATAGTTCACCAACCCTTATCCTCTGTCTCCACTCTCATCTTCACCATCCATCCCCCCATTGTCTCCACCTCCATCTTTACTCTCATCCTCCATCTCCACTCTTGTCTTCACCACCCTTGTTCTAGCAATGTAAGTAGAAGTTTAAACTATTGCACATATTTGTATGCCTGCAAGATGAGCTCATTACTATAAGCTAAACTACTCTAGTAGCCTAAAAAGTTAGTGCTCACAAAGTGCTATGAGTTCTCACAACCAAACTAGTTTGTTCTTGAAATACTTAAATTTGTAATTTGGTACTTTGTTATCAATATATCTTAAATGGAAATGGTATGAAGTAAGATATTTAGGCATCATACGTGGGTTAGATAATTAATGAATTTGGTTCAATCCTCTTTGGATGACCACACTACCTAGTTGGGGGTCATTTCATCCCTTTCGAATCTCACACTTGGATCCCACCTAGCTCATATGAGGACCAAGTTGCTTAGTTTAGATGAATGTCCATGGATTTAATTGTGCCATTAATTCCATACGCTTGTGTGAGAGGTCTTAGGATGCATGTCGCTAGCCTTTAGACCCTTTTCAATATAAAGAATATATGTTTGATAAAGGTTTTTTATTGTCTCTCTGTGCAAATCCAATGGAGAGTAGACATTGGTCTCTAATGAGATAAGATATTCCTGGAGTGCTCTATGGAGAGAGGTGGAAACTAAATTTGAAAAGGAGGTGGCAACTAGAAAAGAGTGCAATTTTATGTTTAGGATAATTTTTTATGATTGGGACGGCAACCACCATACCAGTACTTGGATGCAGCTGATTTCTTAAGCATACATGGAGACATAGTCAAGGCACATAAAAGTTATCAGTGCACAGTGATAGACCCATAGTGCACCTCTAAAATTGCATTGCTAGCAGGCTTGTAGAGAATGAACTTGTAAGTCATTTTGTTTATTGTGAGGTAGATATGTATTCGGTATTTGGAAACATAAAGTTTGTATGGTGTGGCATGCTAGTGCATTAGGGAATGTACAGATTGAATGAGCATACAATTATCAAGCCAAGCTTTCAAGACACCCTCATCAATAAAAACAATATGTATTCGGTATTTGGAAACATAAAGTTTGTATGGTGTGGCATGCTAGTGCATTAGGGAATGTACAGATTGAATGAGCATACAATTATCAAGCCAAGCTTTCAAGACACCCTCATCAATAAAAACAGCATCTGTGAGTGTGATGAAAATGTGTTGATGAGTACTTCGCAAGCAGGAGTTGCATAATGTGCAGAGAGAAAATATGAGCATCAATGACTACCACATGAAGGTGAAGAAGATTGCAGATGCACTTGCTTCTATTGGGCCACCAGTGGAAGATGATGATTTAGTTTCTATGACCTCAAATGGTCTAGGAAAGGATTATGTACAATTTTGGACATACATTGTCATCCGTGAGAATTTTCCTGATTTTGAGGAGTTGATTGCTCTTCTAATTTCTGAAGAGCAGAGAAATGGTGGTGCATCTTCTTTAGGAGGAACTTCAAAAGAATCTATCCTCTACTCAAATGCTAGAAGAGGTAGAGCAGGCCAATTTGGAGGCCGTGGAAGAAATCAGAATATGCAGCAAATTCAATAAAACCAATCCTATGGAGGAGGACATGGTAACTTTAGAGGCAGGGGGAGGCAAAAAGGTCATGGTGGATGGTAGAGAGGCCAAAATGCAAACAATAACTTTGAATGCTACTACTGTGGTAAAATGGTTCATATGGTTAAAGACTGCTATAAAAAGTAGAATGACATCATGACTAAAAAATTATAGCAAGGCAATTATGCATCCTCTAGTAGACAGGGTGATGACAGAAATGAGCATCTGTTTATGGTGCAACACATGAGCAATTCTGTGACAAGTGTAGAAGAAAGTAATTATGTGTGGTATGTTGTCTCAAGTGTGTCAAAGCACATGACAGGTCATGCAGAATGGATGCAGGATGCAAGGAAAATGGAAAGACCATGATTTGTGGAGACTGGTGATGATACTACACATCCTATTGTGCAGATTGGTAAAATTCATTTGTCTATGCAGGATGGAAAAAAGAAATACATGTCTGATGTATTTCATGTCCTGAATATCACCAAGAACCTAGTTTCTGTTGGTCAAATGGTTGAGCAGGGCTTGCAGGTCAGATTTAATCCTCATGGATGCTTTGTTGAGGATATGAAAAATAAATGTCGCTTGATAGCGAAAGGGAAGCAGAAGGGTAGGATGTTTACATTGGATGCAAACATGCTTGAATTGAGTGCAACAATGTTTGCACATGGGACCAATGTATTTGCAGATATTGATATCTAGCATAAACGCATTGGTGATGTTAATGTACAACGACTTCAATTAATGCAAGCCCAAAATATTGTTGTAGGATTGCCTAAGTTCAAGGTTGCAAAAATGCATAAGGTATGTGAAGCTTGTCAATTGGGAAAACGGGCAAGGAAACCATTTCCTAGACATGTTCGAGAGAGTAAAAGGCCATTGGAATTAATCCACTCTGATGTGTGGACTACTAAAGTTGCATCTATTGGAGGCTATCATTATTTTATCACTTTTATTGATGACTACAGTAGAAAAGTTTGGGTGTATTTTATGAAAAAGAAAAGTGAAGTGTTTGGGCATTTCAAAGCTTTTAAAGCTATGGTTGAAAAAGAAACAGGCCTGCAAATAAAATGCCTAAGGTCACATGGAGGGGGAGAGTACCTCTCAAATGAGTTTGCAAATTTCCTGCAGGAGCATGGCATAAAGCAGCAATATTCATGCAGTCATACCCCACAACAAAATGGACTTAATGAAAGGAAAAGCACGCATATTGGAGAGGTATCTCATGCCATGCTCAACGAAAAAGACCTGCCAGATTATTATTGGGCTGAAGTAGTTGCTACAGTAGTCTACATAATGAATAGGACTCCCACTGCAACAATACATGGCATGATGCTAGAGGAGAGCTATACTGGTAGGAAACTAGATATTTCTCATTTGAAAGATTTTGGTTGCATTGCCTATGTTTATGTGCCAGATGAGTTGAGATCTAATAGCTGAGAAGTGCATCTTTATTAGTTATTCTCTACATCAGAAAGGGTATAGATGCTATAACCCTTCTACTTGTAAGTTTACAGTGAGTATAGATGTTGTTTTTGATGAGATGAGAAGCTGGTATAAACCAGTAAATGTGATTGATGATGTAGATTCACAAAATGGTAATGCTACACAGAATTCACAGTAGTAATCACAAAATATTAGTGGGCATGTAGTGTCCTCTAGCAGTGGTTCACATACTTCACCATGGAGAGGCAGATTGAGATCACGAGGATCTCCTCAAAGCAATGCAGATAGTGGTATGCAAGTATCACAAAAAGAAGAGAGAAAGTAGATCATCCCATGGTTGATGTGAATGCAGGTCACTCTTATGTGGATGGTCAGTCCAGGACCAGTGGCTCATAACAGAGCCTTGATGATGAGTTGGGTATTTCTTTTGTTGTTACACCTGGAGTAAGGAAGTCAAGGGATGTTTTGAGAGCACCTCATAGTGAGCCCATTTTGCGTAGGTCTACCAAAGCTAGGTATCCTATGGATAAGCTGAAATATGATGGATTTATAGCCATTCACTATGCCTATCTGGTCAAAGTGATACATGAACCAGAACCCACTTCTTTTGAGCAAACCATGGGAAAAGAAAAATGGGAGAAAGCCATGGATGAAGAAATGGATGCCTTGGAAGAAAATGCTACATGGGAATTGGTGCCCTTACCTAAAGACAAGAATGCAATTGGCTACAAGTGGGTTTATAAGGTGAAGCATAATGCAGATGGTTTTATCAATAGATACAAGGCAAGACTAGTTGTCAAGGGGTATGCACAGACATATGGCATTGATTATGAAGAAACATTCAGTCCGGTTGCAAGGATGGCAACCGTAAGAGTAGTCATTGCTATGGCTACATCAAAGGGATGGTCTTTACATCAGATGGATGTAAAGAATGCCTTCTTACATGGTGATTTGCAACAAGTGGTCTATATGGAGTAGCCACTAGGTTATGTTCATGCTGTTCATCATGAGTTTGTTTACAGGTTGAAGAAAGCCTTGTATGGCTTGAAGCAAGCACCCATAGCATGGTCTGACAAGATAGGACAGTATCTTGTCACTATTGGCTTTCAAATTTCCAAGGTAGGTTTCTCACTTTATGTGAGAAAAACAGAGAAAGGCATTATTATGCTTGTCATTTATGTTGATGATTTGATCATCACAGGTGATAGTGATGAAGATATCCTTCATGTGAAAATGCTATTGAAGCAAAGTTTGAGATGAAGGATTTGGGAGAGCTACGTTACTTCTTGGGCCTTGAGGTGATTGGATCCACAAGTGGGAGATGGCTCTTGTAGAGGCAGTATGGATTGGACATGCTGTCCAAATATGGGATGACAGGCTGTAAGCCTATTTCAATTCCTTTGGAGCACAATATGAAGTTGAGCGCAGATGCAAGTGAGCTTCTGGAAGATCCTACTATGTACAGATGCATAGTATGAAGTTTGATTTATATGACTATTACCAAGCCGAATTTGAGCTATGCTATTGGGTTGATAAGTCAGTTTATGCAGGCTCCAAGGAAACTGCATTTGGATGCAGCTAGATGCATACTGAGGTATGTGAAGTCCACATTGCAGTATGGACTATTTTATGAGACTTGGGTTCAGATACAGTTGCATGAATATACTGATGCTAATTAGGCTGGTAGTATTTCTAACAGATAATCTACAAGTAGATATATGTTCTCTTTTGGGAGTGCTCCAGTCACTTGGAGCAGCAAGAAACAGCCTACAATTGCCTTGTCGAGCACAAAGGCTGAGTACAGGGGTGCAACAATGGCTGCATGTGAGGTAGCTTGGTTGCATAAGCTACTTTATGATATGCATCAGTCTATAGATGGGCCAGTTGTCATTTATTGTCACAACGTGAGTAGTATACACTTGGCAAATAACCCAGTCCATCATGCTAGAATTAAGCACATTGAGGTGCATTATCACTATGTGCAAGAGAAGGTTCTAGTAGGTTTTATTGATCTAGTTTATGTCAGCACAGAGGATCAGGTAGCTGATATATTCATGAAGTCATTGGGTGCAGAGAAGCTGCACAATTCAGAGACCTACTTGGTGTGCAGGAATTGGGATTGAGCTCGAGGGGGAGTGTTGAGATATCAAGCTCCACTCATGATATGCCGGGGTGACCGTTGTACATTTATATCACCGACTTGTTAGCTGCAGATGCGGTTCGTACACTGCCCATGAATAATAGCTAGATGACAGCTATCTTTATGTACTCTAGTTAGTGGCTCAGTTAGTATGCCACCTTAGTTAGCTGAGTTTGGTTTGAGACCCACATATAGGGTTTACCTATTCTTTTGTACTTAGAGTTCTTTTGGCTTTCACGGCTAAGAAGAGGAAAACTGTTTGCAGCCTCCACCTTTGTTTATATTCCCCCATTGTGTATGTGAGAAAGCTGCAAGTGAGACTCCTTCCTTCTCTCCTACTCTCTTCATAATTTGAACAAGGTTTCCTACCACAAACTTGCTTGTTGCAAGGCTTTCCTAGTGATGGTTAACTCCCCCTAAAAGTGTCCACCTAATGGAACCAAGTGAGCTTCCTACAACACAACATAGCAGGCTCATATGGTAAAACCCATCTGCAAAGAATTCCATCTACACATTGTTGATACAGTTGTCCATTGATCATTCACTTATCAAGGCATATTTCTAAGCCTTCAAGGCCAGTTTTCTACTCTTATCTCGAGGCATTGTATGAGAAAGCATGCTCTTAGACAAATATCAACTTAGTCTCAGGGGGGGTCACTATATATAGACCCTTTATATCACCTGCATTCAAGGACTAGTTGTAAAACCCCTTACTTGTACATTTATCATGAATATAGCACACACTTTTTCTATTCAATCTATGAATACCCCCTTTATATGATACCCTTTTGTATGTGGAAAATATGTCAAAAGGGGATTTAAAAAGTACCTTTTGTTGAGCCTATGTGCTATGCTTACATATTTATAAGTGCACCCCCCCTCGCCCGAAGAACTTGGTATACTCATGCTCATAATAGTCCACTACAAATAGTTTAGTATCCGGAAATTCAGTAGCAACTCCTTGTGTATCGTTAGGTGTAGGTAGCCTAGACAAACAGTCAGCCCTTGCCAAGTTTGTGAATGATTTTAAGTTGAACTCTTGAAGCACAAGCATCCAACAGGCAAGACATCCTTGAATAACAGTCTTGTTGATAAGATAAAGCAAGGCTTGATGATAGACATAGAACTTTAAAGGATTACCAAGTAGATAATGCCTTACTTTCTGCACACTAAACAGCATTCCCAAAGCTTTTCACTCAATAGTACTATAATTGTACTCGGTAGGTGTTCTATTGGCATTGTTTGATGCCTGCAACCACTTGGAGAATATCAAACTCATTCATAGGTGGGATTTGTAACTCCATCAATCATGACTCAACATCCTGGAGGAAATGGATCTGTGACCTTTGAATTCTTCGATTGAGATAACTACTTGAAACCTTCCAAGAATTTGTTGGTAACACAGATCTTGACTATCGGTCTTGATAATCATCTATTTTTACCCAAATCATGGAGTACTTTTGACTTTTCATCCAATATCATCCCAATAGTATTGGACAGGCATGTTTTTCTATGGGAATCGCAATGAAGCTAAATGTATAATAGATACCGCCTATTGAAATGACCACATCTTGCAAGTTCATACCTTTTGGTTAACTAGTTGATCTACCACGTACTCAGAAAAGTGATGGCTTGTATGACTTAAACTTTAATCTCTGAGAAATCTCTTTAAAAATGATATTCACTCCTGAACCACTGTCACTATTACTCCGAGTATGGTTTGTTTCTTAACCTTGATGGTGATCACTTGGACTTCCTCATCAACTACCAGAGTATCAATCATAGGTATAGTGGCTAAGGAATGTACTTTTGGTTGCTCGGTTTATTCCTTGATCTTCTCAGTGCTGAGTAAATAAATCTTGACAGTATAGAGCTATTCTCATTAACTTGGCAAATGTCAAACTGACTTGCATGTTCTTGAATATCTCCATGCTTGAGATAGCTCTATGCTATATTTTTGTGTAGAACTAGGTTCAGTTGCATTTGCCTTAGATTGTGAGGATTCCCCTTACTCGATAATAGACTAGTGAGTCTGCTCGGGCATCTCCACCACTGCTAGAGCTTTTTCTTTCAGCTCCCTTGCAATCTTGGCTACCAAGTCCTTTTGAGCCTTCCAATTCATGTCTGTACTTAAGCTTCCATGTCTTTAGTAGTTGCTATGATCCTTTTGATCAAGTGACCTGAGCTCAACTGCATCTAGTAGCTCGGCTACAATTGCTCGGCATTCTGGATCTAATTCCTTTCTTTCCATGTTAGTCTTAAGAAACTACAAATGTTCAACCTTCAACCCATATTGGACAATCTGAACATAAATGATTCTCTCCACAATAGAAGCACTTGATCATAGATGGGTCAGTTTTATTCTTACCATTCTTACCCTTAACCTTGTGCTCAGGTTGTGGTGGCTTACCGCTTGATGATTCAGCATTAGTCACCACTTGATTTGCTCACACTTGATGATTTTTACCATTGAACCAACATTATGATTTATCATGCTTGAACTTGGTGCATGTTTTGCAATAATTAGTCTTGCATTTCTCTTCCACGTATCCCCTCTGGTACAATTGTTGCAATACTTAGTCTTGAATTCCTCTTCCACGTGTCCCCCTCTGGAACAATTGTTGCACCATTTCTCATTGCTATCTGGCTTACCTTGAATGCCTAATTCTTTTAAGGCCTTCTTCAAATCGGATTTGATTTTGTGTTTCTTTGTTGGCATCTCATCGGTATCACTATTAGCATCTTTCCTCTTTGCTTTTTTCATTGAGCCTTCACTCTTTCCAAAGCAATAGCTCAATCCAACAATTCTTCATACTTTTTAGTCGGAGTGACTATCTCTAGTTTGTGCAAGTGCATCTGGGTGCAACCAGGTTCACATAGACTTGTCATCTAGAATCTTGCTCAATTTATTGATGAGAGCTCGCATTATAATCATGAAGTCTTGGATGGACTCTCCCTTGTTTTGCTTCAACTCACTTAGTATCATTTGGACATCTTCTTTGTTGATTTCTTACCTATACCTGTGCCAAAATGCTTCAGACGTTGCATACCAATTGGGGAAATATCCAATTGGGAACTGATTCAACCACGTGAGAATTTTTTATTAGGTGCATGGAAAATAATCCACTCATAATCCATGTACTCCTCATCTAATGTTGCACCATTGATGTGACAGACACACACGAAGCTCTGCAAGTGACTGTAAGGTCCTTCATCATCTGTGCCTTTGAAATTTTAAAATTATACTTTAATATTGGAGCTGGAATTAGAATTCTCTACTCCATAACCTGAGTAAGCGGCTATTCCACTTAGAAGAACTAAGTCACTAGCCTTCCATCTATCATAACTACTTTCATGTGTGTGATGTCATCATAGATTGTCTCTCACTTAGTTGGTGCTGCCTTCATGCCTTATAGATACAGTTTGATGTACACATGTTGGCCAAGTAGAATTTCTCTCTGCTGTGACAGGAACTCAGGCAAATTGCCTTAGTTGCTCCACATTCACCTTGGGTCTTTGATGGTGTCTCTCTCCATCTAAAGAACGGCACCCTTCCCTTCGGTTGTTTCTTTGACCACCATCAACCGTAGTTGGTCTTCTACCTTCATACCTTTCTCGAAGTAATTCCTCTGGAATGATATGCGAAACTATTGAAGACATTCTCTTT
The DNA here is from genome assembly GCF_047967505.1 of Dipteris shenzhenensis. Lineage (NCBI taxonomy): Eukaryota > Viridiplantae > Streptophyta > Polypodiopsida > Gleicheniales > Dipteridaceae > Dipteris > Dipteris shenzhenensis. The sequence continues at coordinate 6,357,628 of NC_141596.1, read as the reverse complement.
GTTCTCTGAGCTGGTCTTCGCATTCATATTGTTCCACCGAGGAAATGGCCATCCACTCGAAATACAAGCTCTCCATAGACGACGAATGCTCAAACTCCACTTGTCAGGATGGACACGTTCATCTGCATCTCTTCTAGGTCGCCTCAGCCTAACACCATCGCTTTATCCTTTTGTCTCTACATAGTAATCACTTCCACCCCTCAAGTAGTGTAGTCTAGTCTCTCTCCTTGTGCTTGTCACTCTTGTTGGATAGTTCTTACTTTTCCAACCTCTTTCAAATGTTGAACTTTGGTCTTGAGACCACTCTAGTTATCATGGTCAGATGTAGCTGGTCAGATGTAGCCAATTGCTTGGCTTAGGAACTCTTCACATCTGGCTGTGTATCTTCTTCATCTTCTCGAGTGTGTGTCACCCATCAATTAAGGCAGCAAGTATTCGAGTAGCATCTAAAAGAGGGGGATAACTTTGCAGTTGTCCCTAACTCTATGGAGAATGAGAAAGATGACCCATACTTTGTGTTGTTATGTACCAATCCCAAGCACAAGGTTGAGGAAGCATTTAAGGATCATTGGGGAACAAGTTACGAGAAGTGGGGTGTAGTAGTTGGAGCTGTCCAGTACAAAAAACATCCTCTGAGTACTCTATGTATCCCACACGTCAGTCTTCAAACACACCACCAGAGGATGCCACTCATCTGGACTCACATGGAGGAATTTCCTATACTAGCCCATGATTTCCAATAAGTGTTTTACTTCATTGCTGGTTAACATGAATCTTATTGACCTTAACACTGAGCTTACTAACTCAATTCTCTAAATCTCCTAACCTAATAGCTTGTCAACTCACAATATAATTGACCCTTTCCCAATAACATCGCTAAAATGTTGATGCTATGGTTCCCCCGCCCAAGGCAAACTAAAAAAGGTACTTGGCTTTAACCCAACCCATTGCTATGCTCAGTGAGGATGCTGTCCCTTGCTGTACTAAGGAAGGTGCACTCGGGTACAGAGTAGATGACAACATTCACATTTGTGGGTCAGGGTTACCTATCGCATGAGAACCATGTGATGGGAGAATACAGAGTCTTACACACACTTAAGAATACTTAAAAGAATACCAAGTGCATTGCACTAACAAAGTCGAGTATATTAGTAAAAAATATCAACCTTATTGGAATTACTCAAACTATCTCAAGTATAACTAAGCCACCTCAGCTTGCAATGAACATTCCCTATCCTAGCAAGGTTAGGTCAGATGAAAAGAACTTGCCACATTGCTCTCTTGTTCTCTTCTCTGGCTGGACTATTGGAAATATGAGACTATTCTAAAATTTAAAGAGAAACATTTAAAATAAACCTAATAATGTGTTTCCTATGTAAAAGCCTCTATCATTTACTAAAACTTGGATGCTAAATAAAATGGTGCATTCCCTCAAAGGAAGCCATCCATTTGGTTGCTTTTGGCAGTCAAACTTGCATTATGCTACCTCAAGAATTAAAACTTTAAAAAAAACTTGTATGGAGGTGAAGAAAAATTTGGAGTTTAACAAGAAAATTTAATGAGAGTTGGCTTAAGTAAGCCTATTAAAGAGTGCCCCTTTTGACTTGAGTTTTAATCATATACTTTGATCATATTTGATTAATATCACATGTAAGTACTTTCCTTTCTTAGAAATACACATTGTGCCATGTTTATGTATGTCTCTCATTATGTTTATGTTTCAATAAAAGATCAGGGGTAAGATCAGGGGTAACTAGGATCACTAATAGGGCCCCCCATTGATAGAATGTAGCTATTAATTAATTAGCTCATGTCATGACAGGAGAGGGAGTACAAATTAACATAAGTCCTGGTGGTGCAGCTGAAGGAAAACTTAAGGGAGAGAGAAGCCTATAGAAGTCTCTCGAGCACGGGGGTTCACATCCCAAAATTTTAGTGTACCACATGCATTCAAAAGGAGGGGTACTTTAATTCCACTTTCGAAAAAAATTTAACAAGTTTACAATAACAAGAGGGGGTTTTTAATTCAACTATAGAAAAAAATATGTTAGTTCATAAGTAAAGAGGGGTTGTTTTATTAGGGGAAAAAATTTAGTTGAGGGGTTTTTTTAATACCCCTTGAACGCACGTGATACCTAGGATTTTTTAGTGGTGCACCCCTCGAGCTCTCGAGGCAAAAGAGTCTAGAAGCGAGCGCTACTTCCTGAAGAGAGAAAGGTGAAGAGGGAGTAGGGGACAAGAGGGAGGAAGGTGAGGGAGAGGGGAGAGGAGAGGGAGCAGGGAGTAGAGAGGGAAAGGCTAGAGAGGAGCAAGGATAGATTGAGTGATTAAATTAGAAGCAACAAACTACTAGCTTAGGTTAATGCATGAATAGAAGCAACAAAAACAAGGGCGGCAGCTAATTCATTAATTGTGAATAGGAGCAAGCATATTGGCAAGGTCTTATTAGAAAGATCTGTGCCACATATTACATACTATGGCCCTATTAATCTTTTACCTATAAAGGCTATGATATAATCATATGTACACATTATGTTGCACTTATTGTATGGTAAATAAAGGCATAGTCAAGGATTATTAATGTTTTACTTATAAAGGCTATGATATAATCATATGTACAAATTGTATTGCACTTATTGTATGGTAAATAAAGGCATAGTCAAGGATGTTTCATGCTTGAGGATGGAAATACATTAGAAATTTACAAATTTTTTAAACAATGGCAGAGTTGAATGGTAGGTAATGCCATGAGCCTTGGAAAAGAACACCAAATAGTAAGGAAAGTAGGTGATGAAATAGAGTTGAAGTATCAACATGTGGGAGTTAAGAATAAGGGGCCCGAGAGGGTGTTGATGACTGGTCATGAAGAGTGCACTATACAAGCGTACAAATTGCTGCTGATTGTTTCATACATGTGGGGTAGAGATGTGAAGGAGAAAGTAATAAGGAAGGAAGAGATATGAAGGAAGGATGATCAATAGGGAGAGTTAGAGAGAAGGCGAGTTAAGGTGGCAAGAGAAGCTTTGGCATCTTCATGCAGACGTGCAAGGGACTGTCTCTTCTCTCTCATTTTTTGTTGAAGCTCAGCAACGTTCTCTGCACGCAGTCTCTCCACACCTTCTAGCTTTACACGCAGCTCCTCCATCTTCTTTGCCTCCCCTTCTGCCTCCTCTAGCGTCCCCTTCAACTCCCTCACCTTCTCCGCTAACCCCCTCTTCTCTTCCTCTGCCTCTTCCACCTTCCTCTTTTCCTCCTCCATCTCCTCCTCCAACCTCCTCCTCTCCCTTTCCAGCTCTTCCTCCCTTTTCCTCTGTGCCTTTCGCTGCTGCTCATGCTTCCCCCCCCCTTCTTCCGATGTAGACGGTCGCCCCGGCCTCATCTCAGTCGAGGCAGGTGGCAATGCAGGGCGCCTTTCGTTCCACTTTTGCCACAGCGCACACGCCACGCCCTTCACCTTCTCGCTCGTCCACCCCCACGCCTGCTTCACATACACCACCGCATTGGTCTGCCATTCCCCACCGGGCGATGGAGTGGCGCTCCCCTGGGGCTCGTTGTGACCTGACGCTGTATTGGCCGAGTACTGCGCGCGCACTGGGGAAAGCTGGCCGCTGGCCTGGGCGGACGGCCTTGATCGTTTCGGTTGTTCTTCCATAACTGCAAAAACAGAGTGAAGACAATATACGCCATAAGGATGGATGCATATATTCCAGTTAACGGAAGCCTGAACAAGAAAGAGAAGGCCTCACAATCATCGGCAAACCTACGAGATCGGTGCCTGGGCCGGTTTCCGAGGTTGATCCGTCTGATCAATCGGACTTGCTGTTTCTCAAGCAACACCCGAAGGTTAATTGGAGAATGAAAGATCCGCTAATATGCTGTGGTGCATTGACGGAGATGCCTTAATATAGATTGGGAGCACAGGTGAATTGGTATAGAAATAACCCCTGTTTGGCATCATGGTCGATTCCCGATCTCTTGAGTGCAAGAATCAGCGATTCACAGTATAAGCAAGATTATGGTGCAAGGGATTTTTACGTCTTATGGGTTATAGGCACGAGTCTAGAGTAAAAAGGAGACTTGCCGTTACAAGATCCGATGCCAAGCTTTTCCTTGTCATCCAAAGAGCAGAGCTCGTCTTCGGGATTTCGTTGAAGCAAGATACAAGAGTGTGCTCTTTGCCACTTGTGCATTGCGGCTTGTGCAATATTGATTGGAGCTTAATTGGAGCTTAAAGGGTGTGCTGTCTGGGTTCCCCAATCCCGACTACATGAACAATGAGCTCTTACATACTAGTTTGAGCTTAGGCCTAGCTACATTAGGGCTTGGGTGTCTTGGTTCAAATGATTTATAAAATAAGGTTCAAATAAACTAAAACGTTTACCCTTTACTACAATCTCATGTTTGGCTTATTCAAATTGGGCCCCAAGTGGTTTTCAATAGTGAATGTAGACACTATAAAATTTTCAAAGTGAGATCCTAAAATCTAACCCTTTGAGAATTGATATATAGAGGTTTATGGCTATTTTGCCTCTTTGATCGTATTAGCACTATAAAATTTAAGCCTCGTATATGGACACAAATTTTGGTATGTTGCAATAGCTAGACACAAGGGACAAACGAACTAAACCACTTGGCCTTGAGTGGGATTTCATGGAACAGATTTGTTAACGTTACACCAATGGGAAATACACAACTTATAAAACACTAATGAGTCAAGGGACTCCATGCATAACTTTTGTCAGGTCATCCTACAATAAGGTGAAACCCACGTCCATTGAGATAATCAAATTATGAGACTAGATAGTTCATGATGAAGAATATATACATATTTACCCTTTATGGTTAGGGATTATCTCTATGCATTATTTCAATGGTGCAATTTACACCATTCTCAACACCCCTCTTAAATTGCACTAGATAAGTTGAGGGTGTATTGCATAGGATAGGATCCAAAAATAAAATGATTTTTTTAAAAACGTTAGAGTTGTATATACACGTGCATATGATTATATAATAAAACTATATACAATGAGTACAACTTAGTTCCTATAGAGTAACTTCCATTCTCCTCACTTAAGTTGTAGATTATTAGTAGATTATCCTTCACATTTGGGAGCAAATCCCAAAAAATATGATGAATGTAACAGGGAATTATGCCAAAAAGAAATAAGTCCACTTGGATTAAAGAGTAATCAATTAGTCTCACTGATTGCATGCTATAGATGGTTGAGCACCCAAAGTTAGACATGTCAGTCACTATGGAATGTGAAGATGTGATAAATATGCCCAATGTAAAGTTGATGTGAATAAGATTCTAGTTGTGAAGCTCATCAGGGTAGATAAGAAGAAATACTCCGAAAGGTTGTGACAAACAGTACAAGTGGAAGCAATGCTAACAAAGAAAACCAAGGGCTACATTGTATTAAAGACTAGAGGAGCAAGTATGACACTTTCATATAAGAGACTCTACTCTATGATAATATAAACTTTTTAAGCTATGATAGAATGATCAAGTGACATAAGCTGAAGGTAATGGGAGTGTCTAAATACCTATTAGCATCAGAGGCAACTGAATCTATTATAAGCTCATCAAGGAGATAAATTTAAGAAGGTTTAATAGCCTTGATTGCAAAATAGAATGCACTTGTCATAGATGCATGTGAGTTGCTGAATAATTAAATGACATAAATGAATGGTTTCTAGACAAATTAGTAGGCTTGGATAACACTACAAAATTACATCAAGCATGGACTGCTGCAAAATAGTCATGAATGTATGCTATAACTTTATGGTTTCCAATTTCCCTATATGAGGCAAAGACTTAAAATATCATTTCCACTATGACATGAATGAATTAATCTAAAACACCTACCACAATGGAAAAATGAATCCTTCTTGGTTGGATGAGCTTATCTAGCTTGGCTTTAACCGACTTAGCATATTTAGGATTCATTCTATATCTTTGTTGTTGGATAGGCTTTGCCTTTGGGATAAGTGGAATTATGTTAGTAGATTTTTTTAGGAACTTCCTTTAAATAAATATAAATCCAAGAAAAAACATCTTTGTATTACATAAACAAGTCTTGTATTGCCTAAAACTTCATCATCAACCACATGGGCATTGATTACTACTACTGTTCTTGCTTCCTTTTTTGTTCGCACATTCAATTCATGTGTTGGTAGTGGAATCAACTATTTGGAACCGAGCCAATTGTTGGCTCTTTCCCACGGCTTCTGCAGGAAGAGTAGGATTTCTCAATATGCGGGGTTCTAAGGCTTTTTGTCACCTACAGATATATTGGTGTTGTCGTTTGTAGTATAAGTGTAGCTTAGGACCTTGAGTCATATGCCAGTGAGACACGTAGGCTTAAGTGTGGTACTTTGAAATTTGATTATGGATAGGGGGGATTGTGACATATGGAGTGGCTTAAATGTGCATATGAAGACACTAGAATGTTTTAGGGTCTCCTTGCCCAACATGTGTAGGTACACAAAAATGCGACAATTAACAGAACTTAAAAAAAAGCATTAGTGGGGCTAAACAGGGCCATAGCAAGCCCTATTTTGCCCACTAATGTTTTTTTTTTTTGTAATTACAAAAAAAAAAATTATTACAAAATTTCCCTTGTGAAAAGGGTGATACAAAATCGCTCAAATGAAATGATCGAGCAACAAAAGCATATACATGTCGAACATATACAACATTGTTTGTTACAAAATTACCCTTTCGAAAAGGGTGATACAAAATCGCTCAAACGAGCCAATATACAAAATGACATACATGGCGAAGTATATGCAAACTGCTACTACTACTACTACTACTCATTCGAATCATCGTCGTCGTTCGTCTTGTTGGCCTAATCCTTGGTCCTCGTGAGCTGCGCCTCCTCCCTGACCCTCGTCACATGCATCTAATCCCTAGCCCTGGTGATTGCTCGCCTCCGGTGATGGGATGCTCAAGCTTTGACCCTAAGAGAAACCATATAAATTGAAAATTAGATTGGAACTTAAAGAATAAAACAATTTAAAAAGTGAGATTACAAGTAGGAGTAGACTTATACCGTGCGAGCAGCCACCTCAACCCAATCGACCGTCGCTCCCATTGCCTCTTGCTCAATAAGCCACGGCTTTGTTCCTATGCAAAACACACGTCGTGTCTCTGCATCTGTAGAAAGACGACCCATCGCAGCTTGCTGTGGATCCAATTTATGAGAGTTAGATAAAGTGCATGTAATATGTAGTAAAACAAATAGAACAATACATTAAATGAGAAGAAGTAGACTTACCATGGTTGCCTCGAATGCTAACCATCCACCTGCACCAAAGTGCGAAGTACCTACAGTGTCCAACCATCTCCTTGCAACCCTCCTCTGACCCTTGAACATTTCGGGATGGTCCCTATTCTGCTTCTTGAAGAACTTCCAATCAGCTTTGTATGCCCAGCTGGGTTTAGCCGTCCCCTTTGTGATGGAAGTATGCAAGGTTGATCTACGATGCTTCAAGACCAAACCCATGCACTCGTGCATATAATTCTCATTAAACTCCCAATTTGGCGGGTTAGGGTATTTTTGTTTTAATTCATCGATTACTGCCTGCTTCTTTTGGTCATCTTGATACCGCCAATCAGTAGCAATGCCACTCTTGAAGTGATGGCTCATCAACCGCCTGATGGTGGCCATCACTACTTTGCCCTTTCTAACTTCTATTATCTCTCCGATAGCTGTGATTTGATAGGAGAGGCCTTGACTAGGTAAGAAGGATTGATGGTAGTGGCAGAGTCAAAGCGAGTGAAAGCTATGTGAGCGCTTCCGAAGCGAGGAGTAGCAATGGGAGTAGGAGAGGACAAGGGACCTGACTAATACTATGTCTCGGGACCAAGTGGAAACCTATAGGGATGTGAGTGTGTTGACTCGTCTACATCTCCCGAGTCAGCACAACATAAGCGGCCCCTCCTACTCTTCCTTCCCTTACGATAGGCATGCGTAGGTGATGACCCCTCGGTCAAAGGACACGAGGGGATGGCTGGGCAGTAGGTCTAGTCGTCAGTGTAGGAGAGGGAATTGTTGAGGTCCTCTGAGATAGCAGAGAGAAGAATCTCAATGCCTTCTCATCGGTCATCTATGCTACAAACTCGTCAGGACTCCCGCCAAAGCCTTGACATAAAAAGAGAGATCTGGAGCATACATAGAGATGATTTAAAATGCATAATCTTCAAAGGATGCCTCATCTTGTGGAGGCAAAATATCCATGTCAAGGCAAGGTCTTACCACATGGGCAGTGTCTAGTGCCTTATAAGATGGTACTATGATAGAACAAGTGGATCTGAAAATCATATCCTTCAAGAGAACAATTATCTTGTCATCTCCATAGTTGTGTAGAGAAGCATATCTTAGGTATCTGACCTTCATCTTTTTCTTGTACTTGGAGTCCAATAAAAGTGCCAGGAGAGGGTAGATCTCTGGCTTTGTAGTTGGTTCCTTTTTGGCAACCATTGTTTTGGCAATCTTCAACAAGGAAGTCAAGTTGACATTTTCATCCTTTGTAGCATAACAAGACATTGCTTTATGTTTTGGCTTTTTACATATTTTGCATAAGAAAGCCATGAGAGGGTCTAACCCAGGTATTGGGCAGTGTCTTCTCTCTTACAGGGCTTAGAATAACAACTGAAATGCTTCAAAATATAAGCATTTGATGTAGCAAAGTCTTGTGACCAAATTTCAAACAATGATGCTTCTTCTTACATGCTTCATAGAAGTGGCTAAAATGAATACTTTCCAATCAAAACCAGGTCTAGCAATTCAAAACAAAACTGAAGCCACACTTGTACTAAAGTTATTGAAAGTTTCAAAAAACCAGAAATGCTAGAGTAGCATTTTATGTAGCATCATCTTCAAAAACTTATCCAAAACCGTCAAAACCAAAAGGCTGAACTTGGAGGTTTTGTAGCTCACTCTTCAAAGCAAGGAAAAGAGGGCTTCTTAAAGCAAAAGAAAGCTCATATACCAGAGAGGGTCTAGCACAGAGGTTGGACGAAATGGTGTGCACTTTTGCCCGAGAGAGTTGCTACAGGCTGAACCTGAGTTTTGACGATTTCTCCCTTGTTACTAAACCAAATGACCTGAAAAATGGCTCAAAATCTTTGTCTTCAGGTCGCCCATCTACTCCTAAGAGGGCTCAGGCAATGGTGGAGTAGGCAAGGAGTATTGAGCAATATAAGAAATGGCGAAAAATGCGCTGTTTAGGGAATGGCAGCCACTACAGATGTTTTTTTTTCAATTGCTTGCAAGTGGAAGTTTGTCCATACTAGAGGAGTTTCCAGATCAAAGGGTTTGGGCAATGGTCGTCTGTAGGTGGAGAACCAAGCTCTCAAAGACTTTGGGAAGAAAGAGGAAAATGGAGAAGAAGAAGATGAAGAAGAAGATGATGATGTGGCAGAAATGGGCTCAAGGGGGATCAAAGGGCTCTGATACCATGTTGGTAAGCTGAAAGGAAAGCAAAGAGTGGACACAAACTCAGAATACTTGCATTACTTGCTTGTAGAATGAAGAAGAGTGAGGTCCTTAAGTAGGCACCTCATACATGCTCACTGACATCACTGACGACTTCAGAGCTCCACAATCATCTCCTCAATCTGCTCCTAGATTCTCTCAATCATCCTATGTGGCTCTCCACCACCTAACTGTGCTTGTGGGCACCTAACTGTGCCTCTAGCACTCACACATAGAAACATAAGGTGTGCCTGAGGCATACACCTTGACATATCCCAACAGAAAGGAGGAAAAGAGGAGAAGCAGAAGGAGAAGGAGCATAAGAGAAGGAGACATATGCTTATGCTTATGCATAAGAGGAAGAAGAGGGAAAGTAAACAAAGCATATGCTTATGCTTATGCATGAGCATATAAGCATAAAAGAAAAAGAGAGAAAAAGAGATTGAAAGAGGAGAAGGAGAAGGAGACATATGCTCATGCTTATGCATGAGCATATATAAGCATAAAAGAAAAAGGGAGAAAGCTTAAGCATAAAAGAGAAAGAGAGAAAAAGAGATTGAAAGAGGGGAAAGAGGGAGGGAAAGAGAGAGGGAAAGTGAAAAAGAGATTGAAAGAGGGAGACATATGCTCATGCATAAGCATAAGCATAAGAGAAGGAGACATATGCTCATGCTTATGCTTATGCATGAGCATAAGAGAAGGAGACATATGCTTATGCATGAAAGAGGGAAAAGAGGGAGAAAAAGAGGAAAAGAGATTCAAAGAGGGGAAAGAGGAAAAGAGGAGAAGGAGAAGGAGACACATGCTCATGCTTATGCATGAGCATATATAAGCATAAAAGAAAAAGAGAGAAAGCTTAAGCATAAAAGAGATTCAAAGACATATGCTCATGCTTATGCATGAGCATAAGAGAAGGAGACATATGCTTATGCTTATGCTTATGCATAAGAGGAGACATATGCTCATGCATAAGCATAAGCATAAGAGAAGGAGACATATGCTCATGCTTATGCTCCACCCACAAATTGATGACCTCATCTCTCAGCAGTAGTCCATGGGATGCTCCATGGCTTGCCCACTATCATGTGGCAACACACATGGCCCCAACCTGTGACTCACTCCTAGGACTCTTGATTTACAGTTGGGAGATAGGCAATGACTATGTATGGAAATCCCCATGAGTCCAAAAAGAAAAACTCTCAAACAAAAGACTAACAATCATTTAAAGATGGACTATCCATGGCAGAGAACCATTATTGACCTCACTCACAAATAACCTAGAAAACATATGGGTCCTCACCCTTGTCAAAATTGACTTAGGTGGTGTAAGCAGTGAGAGTAACATCCTCTGGTTCTTCTTCTTCTTCTGTCTCTACTTCTTCCACAAGGTTTGCTAAACATATCTTCTTTGCATAGCATTCTTTTTCAAAATGTCCAAGTTTTCAACAAAAGTTGCACTTCATTTTGCTCTTGCCCTTGAAGTTGCTTTTGGCCAAATATGCCCCATGTTCTTTGTAGTCATTTCTCTATTTGATTTTCCTTTCCTCTTCCAAGAGGGATGCCTCAATTTTCACCAAACCAATCTCTGGTATATTGGTGAGTGTGGTGACAATAGTGCTATATTCCTTAGTTAGGCTTCTAAGTAAGATAGCAATTACAATGTCTTCATCAAGATTAAACTTGATGCTAGATAACTGAGTCAATATGCTCTTCATGGAATTTAAATGGGAAGAGATGGATTCTCCTCTATCCAATTTTAGATCGAAGAATTTGAAGAGCAAGATAAACTTGGAACATCTCCCCTGTGCTCCAAAAATATGCTCAAGATGAGTCCATGCAGCATGAGTAGTCTCACAGCCATTAATGTGGTGGATGAAAGAATCACTCAATCCAAGAGCAATGACTAGTGCTTTTTCATCCTTAGGGAGCCATAAATCTTCTCCTTCCCTAGTTGTTGGTTTATTTTCTTTTCCATTAGCCACCTTCCAAATCCCCTTTTTCATGAGAATAAATTTCAGTTTGGTCTGCCAAGTATGAAAAGCCTCTCCCTCAAACTTATCTATCTTGATTTTGGAGGCCATTTGGTAATGTCTTACCAATTTAATGGCAGTGTCTAAGCCCTTTTTTACAAAAGATCAGTCTTTCTCAACAAAGAAATCACCTTCACGATATAGATGCAAATTGCTAGATAAAAATTCAAAAAAACCTAGTTGTTTGGCATATGCATAACTAGTTGGCTTCTCCCAAATCCTCTTAACTGGAGTCTTCTTTACCTTGTACTTTGTCCTTCTTGTAGTCTTCTTCAAGTGCTTAGCATTGGAAGAGCATTGAGAACTTGGCATGTTGTCAAGAAATCAATGCCAACTGAACTTCAAAGAGCATTCTCTAAACTGAAACAGCAATCTTTGAACTGTACTTCAACCCCACTTTATACCTCAAGCATCAACTTAGCATTTAGTGTAGCATCAATCTTCAAGATATGTCTAGAAATGCTTGTAGAAAATAGAGGAACTTTGGAGGCTTGATACCTCACTCCACATAGCATCAAACTTGGGGCTTTTGCTACGCAATCAAAGATACATAGGAGGAGAGGACTCAGTACAAATCTTAGGTGAAATGACGCATCACATCACCCGAGGCAACATCTTCATCAACTAAGAAACCATGTCTTCTCCTAAACTAACTGTTTTGTCATCAATTTCTCCCTTGATACTAGACCAAATCACTTTAGATTTCTATTGTGGGTTGTTCTAGTAGTTGTCCAGCCATGGCTAAGAGGAATTGCAAAATGAGATACTACAGTGACCAGCATTGTAAGAACTTCATAGAGGAGACAAAGAAGTGGCGCGTGAGAATGGCGATGAATTGTGACAATCCCTTTGGTCAGAGAGGTCGTCCAAGCATGAGGAGAGTCTAGCTGGGAGGATTTCTCAATCCATTGCTTGGATGAAGAGAACTTAGCTTTCCAAGGTCACGGGGGAAGAAGAAAGGATGAGAAGAATTTAGGGAAGAAGAGGGAATCTTCTTGGAATCTCTTGGATACTCTTCCTAGGCACTAGGATTATCAGCAAGCTCTAATACCACATGTTGGTTCATGGACTAAACAATGAGGCAAAGGTGAATCACAATGAGCACAACTTTGTTCATGAGTGGTTACATATATAGGCAACTGCCTCCATGTTTGTAGATCCTAGATCCACAAGCATCTCCATGATTAGCTCAATCAGTTACCTCCTATGCTCACTCCAAATCACATCACACCAACCTGACATACCTAACTGCCAAGTCACTAGAACCTTCTAGCACACCTACACTCACACACTCCTAGCGTAGGACTCCTAGCCCGTAGGCACATACACATACATCAATTTGTCCTTCAAAGGTTACTCAAGTCAATACCCATGCAAATTTTGGCACCAATATAACACTTGGACATGTGGATGTTGACCACTGTTGCATATTTCTCCTACACATGCAAGTGCAAATTTTGCTTGTTCACTACAAAATCGGTGTCTGATGCACATGAAAACTTTCAAGAGCATATAAGTGACATGAAAGAAGACCTATGCAAAGTTTTGGCACCAATCTAATGCTTTACTTACAGTCAGTGTTCGATGCACATGAAAATTTGAAAGTGTGTGAAGATCACCCAACTTAAGAGCCATGCAAATTTTGGCACTAAGCTTACACATGGACATGTGGATGTCAATTATTGCTACATATTTATCCTACATGTACACAAGTACACATGTAAGATTTGGGAATTCTGCTTGCTCACCCAATAATCGGTGGTCGATGCATAAATTAACACTTGTGCAAGGTTTTAGAAAGAAAATACTTGCTATAGATGTTCCTTATGCTCCTCAATGTCTTTGCTAAACACCATCAAAAATTACTACTACACAGTCTTGGTGTTTAAGAAAGATGTGATTCATCATTCTACTAAAAGTAGCTGGAGCATTAGTTAGCCAAAAAGGCATAATTAAGAATTTATAATGCCCCTTTTGAGTTCAAAAGGTAGTCTTTTATATATCCTCCTCTACCATACAAACTTGATGATAACCAAATTTAAGATCGATCTTACTAAAAACCTTGGCCCCTTTCAATTTGTCCAAAAGTCCATCAATCCTAGGGATTGGATATTTGTTTCATTGTGATTTTGTTTAGTGCAGGATAGTCTATGCACATTTGATAGGTTCCAGGGCGGCCACTTCAGTTGTACTGACTGGGAACACAAGCTCATCGCAACAGTGTGGGCCTATCTAACATCATACAAAGTGGTAACCAACTATACCCCCTTTAGCTTAGCCTTCAAGTAGAGGCATTTATGCCAATGGAGTACGTAGTGCCTAGGCTATGCATTGCAGTTAAGGGAAGGCTCATCGAAAATGCCTTAGCTAAGCACCTAACCAATTTGGAATGGCTAGATGAGATAAGATATGCACAGTGTATTGCCTTTTAGTGGAGAAGGTGAGGCACAAAAAATGGTTTGATCTCAATCTCGAGAACAAGGAGCTAGAAGAAGTAGACTTAGCACTCCTCTATAGCATCTGTAACACCAAGCGCAAACTTAAATATAGGGGCATGGATCCCTACCACATAGTGGAGATCACTCCATAAGGTGCATGTAGAATAGCCACCCTAGATGGGGTTGAGATGGATGGCTACCTCAATGGTAGCAAACAAAACAGATATTATGGTCCTCTCACTCTAGAGACTCTCAGTCCATACACTGAGAGAAAGAGCTTAAAGCCAAGGTAGCACAGATGAAACGCTAGGCCATCTAAGAGGCCATGATTCATAATGCAAAAATTATACAAAGGAAACTAATGGCTCTATTTAAAGCTACAGTAGAGCACCTATGCCTGACTAATGAATTAACAATAGATCCAACTAGGTTGAATATTTATTTGTAGTAGGGTCCCAATACCATAGTGAAGGAACTTGTGGGTCTGGGAGCAAGTCATAATTTTATTTCCCACAAAGTATGGGAAGTGATAAGGGTACCGTTAAACCTCATTGTTGCTTCAGTTTGGGTCATTAATGGCCAAGTTTTAGATACATTGGGTTATGTGGATTTCAAACTAACCATTGCTTGCCATGTGGTAGATACTCAGTTTTATGTTCTTCCCATAGAACTACTAGATGAACAGATGATCCTTGGAGAACATGCTACTATGCCATCAATTGCCAAATCGACTAGAAAGTGCAAAAATCCACTCTCACATCTAGTGGGCATATCTCAATGATCCCATTCTATAAAGAGGACACCAATTCCCCTACAATGCAACCACCTTTGAAGGGTAAGGAATTTTTGGAGGAGGATAATCATGAAGCTCCAAAGACATCCCAACCCCCAATTCATTGTCCCAAGAAAGACTTCTACCCCTACTCCACTCAAGGCCATTACCCTATACACAATAAAGGTGAACCTTCAACACTAGTTCTTCTTCCACCTCTTCTTCCAAGCCCATTTCCATGGGTAGTACCCAGATGTCTCATGAGTGATGGGTGTGCAAGGACGTTCGCTGTGTAGAACACTACGACAAAGGAGGGCAACATTTATGGTTTCCCAACACCATGGGAAGGTCTCTAATCCCTCCTCCACCCCTTCCAAAATGGATAACTCCCTCTACGAGCAAAGTCCAACACATCTATCACCACACCCACAAGACAATTGCCAATGCACCAATGCAAAAGACTCACCCACATTGGATCGCAAGGAAGCTCTTGGAGGCCCAAGGCTACCACCAAGGCAAACATTATATTTGAGCCCCAAAACTTCTAGACACATAGAATCCACGAGCTCACGATGCTTGGATTCATGAGATAGTAACACAAGAACCTGCATCAACTCCTGATGCAGTCCCCCAAGAGCGTACCCTTGATTCTAACATAAATAAAGCCACTCAAATCCCAAAAAGTTCCATAATTCCACATGAAATTCTACATGACGGTTACAAATCTCAAGGATGACCTCTCTGCGAGCAAGTCCTTGGTTCAAATCATGATGGACCAGTTGGACAAAGTAGAATCGACCCTCAGAATAGTAGAGATCAACTAGACACTTACACACTCTCACCATGCACAATCTTCCACACCCTCCAAATGAACTTTGATGCACTTCACGTACAAAATCTCATTTTTCACATTGACCTCACCACCTCTCTCCCACCCAACACACTCCTTACCATCTTTTGCCAAAATCTCGATCACTATCACCCCATTATAGCTATTTCATACTTTTGTCTAGATCTTTAGCTTGCTAGTAGCCCACCCATCCGACCTCCAGACTCTTGCTGCCCATCCCATTCTTTTGAACTTCCAGGCTAGGTGTAGAATAATCACTGAATACACTGATTTTCCATAGGACGATAATATGATGCAGGTAGCCAAGCCCGAAGAACTACACCCATGTGTCTATACTCTTAAAAGATCATATATCTTTTGCTATTTTTGGGCTACGTAGGTCAAAATCAATTGTGGAATTCACCGTCAAATGCACTCAAAGGCCATAATTAAGCATTGTGTATGCACCTTGGATCAGGATGAATGCTAGCACCTACCTACTTTTGAGAACTTTCACCATTGAGAAGTAGCATGGAGGACCTAAGGATTGAAGAAGAAATAGTAAATGGCACTCTGTATCCCAAATATTTCTTCGAACACTGATGCAACAACACCAATGGAAGAAGACACTTTGGTAAATTTGAAATGCCAAAGTACAATGGATGAGGGGATCCTGTCAGATTCCTTCAACCTTTAACGTAGCATGTTGTGCTAGAGGCAACCAATCAAATGAAACTAAATCCACCTGGTTTCCCCTGGCCTCAACCGATGAGTCCTCAAAATGGTACCTAGAGCTACTCGTAGCAAAAAGAGCCACATGGGCACTACTATCCAAGCAGTTCAGAAGGAGGTTCCAAACCAACAGGCTACAAGATGACCCCACCCTCCAACTTGGAAATATGGAAATGCACAAAAAATCAAAGGTCAAAACATGCTTGGGAATAATGAAAAAATTCATAGCTGATGGAACAACAACAAGAAGACAATGGAAAGAAGCAAATGGAGCAAATAGAGTAGTTTATTCAAGATAGCAGAGGCCCTTATAAGGGCAACTGATACAATGCATGTGCCGCAAAGGAGAGCATCTCAAGATCCACAAATCACTCCACTGATCTCTCAATCAGCCCCATGAATCTCTCAATCACACCTAATAGAACCTTCTACCACCTAACCTGGTCACTCTAACCACCATGTGGTGACACACAAACTCACACAAACCTTGTACCCCTCAGTAAACCCCATTACATCAATTTGTCCTTCATACCCCCCACAAATTGATGACCTCACCCGAGCAGTTAGTACATGGGAAGCTTCATGGTTTGTTCAGACATATTAACAACACTCATGACCCCAACTTGTGACTCACTTTGGTTATGGCTCTCGGTTTACCACTGGAAGATTGGACAATGACTATGTATGGAAATCCCCATGGGTCCAACCCTTTAAAACCTCAAACAAAGGACTAGCAATCATTTAAGGATGGACTATCCATGGCAGAGAACCATTATTGACCACACACACAAACAACTTACAAAACATATGACCCATATCAAGATTGACTTGGGTGGTGAAAGCAGTGAGAGCTTTAACATCCTCTGGTTCTTCTTCTTCTTCTTTCTCTACTTCTTCCACAAGGTTTGCTTAACATTTCTTCTTTGCATAGCACTCTTTCTCAAAATGTCCAGGTTTTCCACAAAAGTTGCACTTCATCTTGCTCTTGCTGGTGGATCCCTTGAAGTTGCTTTTGGCCAAATATGCCCCATGTTCTTTGTAGTCATTCCTCTATTTGATTTTCCTTTCGTCTTCCAAGAGGGATGCTTCAATTTGCACCAAACTAACCTCTGGTATATTGGTGAGAGTAGTGACAATAGTGCCATATTCCTCAGTTAGGCTTTTGAGTAAGATAGCAATTACAATGTCATCATCAAGATTAAACTTGATGCTAGCTAACTGAGTCAATATGCTCTTCATGGAGTTTAAATGAAGAGATGTATTCTCCTCTATCCAATTTCATATCAAAGAATTTGATGAGCAAACTAAACTTGGAACACTTCCCCTGTGCTCCAAAGACAAGCTCAAGATGACTCCATGCAGCATAAGCAGCCTTCTCACATCCCCATCAATGTGGTGGATAAAAGAATCACTCAATCCAAGAGCAATTAGGGCTAGTGCCTTTTCATTCTTAGGGAGCCATAAAGCTTCTCCTTCCCTAATGGTTGGTTTCTTTTCTTTTCCATTAGCCACATTCTAGATCCCCTTTTTCATGAGAATAAATTTCAGTTTAGTCTACCAAGTATGAAAACCCTCTCCTTCAAACTTTTCTATCTTGTTTTTGGAGGCCATAGGGGAGGTCTTACCACTGATGTGGCAATGTCTAGTCCCTTACAAAGATAGCATGCAATTCAAATATATCATATATGCATCATGAGCATTTACCAAAACTGTCAAACTACAAGACATTGCTCCAAAGATCAGACTAAAAAATGCCTCAGATCACTTCCAATGGTCAAACATCCAAAAGCCCAAAGATAACTAAGATAATGATGAAACTTTCTAGCACTTAACTATATTCAATTGTTCACATTAGAAGAAAATATCACTATTACCCCCAAATTGAATAGTCTGAAGTTGGAGGGTACAATTGAAGCTATAGAAGCAAGAAATGAAGTGGCTTTTACAATGGAATCAAATCTCTTTTACCAAAGAGGAGCCCCTAGCGAAGAATTGCGCAATGCTGCGTCAGAATTTCTGTGAGAGTAGCGCCTTTCTCGACTAGTTTTTGTGTCTGTTCTCCTCATATACTAGACCATTGTTGCTCAAACTTCATCAGCATGCTCCTTGTAGTGTCTCCCAATAGTAGCTAGAGCCATTTTGTGAATGGTAGCTCCTACATGGAGAAGTGTGCGAATTTTTGGTGGCTGAAAAGTGGGTCGACATGGGCAAATGACACAAGCATTTGTCAATTCCTCCAAGCTAGGGATTTTCCCCAACACAAGGACACTTAAGCTCAGAGGGCATGGAAAATATCTCAGAGATGGAGGAGAACAAGCCTAAGGAAAAACTATGGGAAGAGAATGAAGAAAAGCTTCATTTGGGGAAGATGATGACATAGCACTCAAAGAGGGCTCAAGGAGGGTGAACATGGCTCTGATACCACATGATGGAACAACAGTAAGAAGATAATGGAAAGAAGCAAATGGAGCAAATAGAGTAGTTTATTCAAGAGAGGAGAGGCCCTTATAAGGGCAATTGATACAATGCATGTGCCCCAAAGGAGAGCATCTCCAAATCCACAAATCACTGCACTGATCTCTCAATCAGCCCCATGAATCTCTCAATCACACCTAATAGAACCTTCTACCACCTAACCTGGTCACACTAACCACCATGTGGTGACACACAAACCTTGTACCCCTTGGTACACCCCATTACATCAATTTGTCCTTCAATAGCCAAGTGTGTTCCCCGTCCTAACGACAAGTACCTCATTCCATGGTTCATCTCTGGACTGAAAAAGTTAGTAGTAGCAGCTATGCACATTTCAATGATGCTCATGAAGCTATAATTGACATTGAGGATGGCATGACTGACTCTGACAATGATAGTGATGACTATAAATCAAGTCATCATGATAAGAAATCTTCCAAGAGGGGAAGCACTTCCACAAAGGATCGCACCACCAAGGATGAGTGGAAGCCATGCCTTAATATTGAAAGAAGAATTGATGCAAGCCATAGAGAAGAAGTTGCGTGTCTCTCAACCACCACAGCATGCAAGAGAGAATATATGGTGCCCACACTGTATGGCCAACCACACAGTGCCCAATGTTGAGGAAGAGACTTAACCCACTAGAAGTGCCCCAACCCCTAAGGTTGTGGTGTGCCATTTGCAATTTTGTATGTCATGATGTAAACACATGCTTCTACAATATGACGACTGCACAACCCCAATCCCAATAGGGCCAACAAGTGCCAATCCCAGTATATAGGCAACCAGCACTCGCACCTAATGGACAAGTGCCATGGCTCGATCCCATACCTATGAGGACACAAGTGCCTCAACTATTGAGAAATCCAATCCTCCATAGTATCTTCGAGCCCCTAATCTTGCACCAGTAGTCCTAGAGAAACAACTCCAGCTTAAAGAGCTAGAATAGCAATATGAGTATGAAATAGAATAGCCTATATATGATGTTGAAGGACTCATTCTGGTGTATGCCAATCAAGCAAGACCAACCACATATCGAGCACCCATCAAGTATTTTGGATCTGGAGAAAACCATCGGATTGTTGAATGCCCTCACAAAGGTTGCCCAAGTACTTTCCAATCTGTGTGCAAAGATTGTGGAGTTGGCAATGCGTGCATGGATTGCCCACTCAGAGAAAAGCCTCAATCTTCCCAAGAAGTAAGGCCAGATGTACCCCTTGGAATTATTGGGATAGAGAGCCACAATGTGGCAACACCAAGTATTGCATCCCAACTGAAGGAATTGAAAAGAAGTCATGATGAGATCAACAATGAAGAAGAAACAGTACTTTATTCATGAGAGCAAGTTCCAATATATAGGCCAGTGATACATTGTATGTGAGCTCAAGAGAGAGAATCCCAGATCCACAAATCACTCCACTAATCTCTCCATGCACACCTACTGACTGACACATCATCAATCACACCTACTACAAGCACACTCACCACACAGGTGGTCACACATGGACACACAAACATAGGTATACCTTCATCAATTTGTTCTAACACCCCCCCACAAGATGATGACCTTGACCCCTAGCAGTAGTCTATGGGAAACTTCATGGCTTGCCCACCTCTGGTGGCAACACACATGATCCCGACCTAGACTCACTCTAAGTTGCATTGGGAGTAGACTCATTTGGACACCCTAGCTCCAACATGATCTCACTCCAATTTTTGTCCCTAGTTTACAATCTCTCTTGGAGGTTTCTTGACAAAATGACTAGCAACCCTTACAAAACCCAATACAATATTTTCAGGGGGACATCCCAAGGCATAGAACCCTTATTGATCACACACACAAAAATTCTAAATTGAAGATGTGGGGAAATACCCCCCTTTGATGGTATGTCGTGTCCTTTTCCTTCTTCTCTTCCAAGCTACCATAGTGTGAGGTTCATTGTCATTGGAGAGGTTCTTGGTGTAGCCAATCTTGTAACTCCTTTGCTCTTTGATCTTTCATGCATCCCATATGCCTTCAAATAGATTGAATATGAAGAGGGTCTTACCACTTGTCATTGCAAGGGCAATGTCTACTCTTGTACAAACATAAGGCTCATATAACTCATAAGGCAATACATGAATGTAAGGCAAAATATGACCATCCAAGTGCAATTAGCCTTCAACTATCATGATAGAAACTACATTCATCACTGAGTCACCTTCAAGCATCAAATAGGCTACATCATTGTTGTCAATAAAGCTCATCATCCAAACATAGACATAGTCAAACATAGTCAAACTTGACAGCAACCCAAAGATCAATCTTGAATCGATGCTAGAAGACATTATATGAGTAGATGACCAAAAGCAAAAGTGAAAAATGATGAACAAGGAAACTTTTGACCACCTTGCCCCTTTAAGATTTTGAACTTTGACCATATATTTGACTGTTTTCTCAAAACTGAACAGTTTGAAGTTGGAGGCCTCAATTAAAGACTTCTAGAGCAGCAAACAAAGGGCTTTGTGGTGTAATAAAATCCCTTACTGTGGAGAGTGTCCAACATGAAGAAGAGGTGCATTTTCATGCGGCATTGTCTGTGGGAGTGTTGCTAATTTTGATTGGTTTTTCTACCTTTTCTCCTTCTTCTATGGACCAAATGCACTCAAACTTCATCAACAGCTACGTCATCATGTCATCCAGCATCCCCTCAGAGGGTTTTGCAAATGGTTGAGACTATAGGTAGAATTTTATAGAAAGTGTCCAAGTGAAGAAGCTATCAGCACGGGCAGTAGGGGCGAAATCTTGCAAAATTCTTTGAGGTCAGAGTGCACCCTCAAAAGGTGGTTTTATAGCTCAAAGTGTTTGGGGAATAGTTGCATGCAAAGGGAGAACAAGCTCTTGCAATTTTGGATGAGAAGAGGGCAAGCTAGTGAATAAGGAGAAAGGAGGTGGTAGGAGTGATGACATGGCAAAAAATGAAGGCCAGGAGCTCAAGGAGGACATGGCTTTGATACCCAATGAAGGAATTGAAAAGAAGTCATGATGAGATCAACAATGAAGGAGAAACAGTACTTTATTCATGAGAGGAAGTTCCAATATATAGGCCAGTGATGCATTGTATGTGAGTTCAAAAGAGAGCATCCTAGATCCACAAATCACTCCACTGATCTCTCCATGAATCTCTCAATCATCCGCTACAACCTTCCACACTCACACCTATTGATTGACACATCATCAATCACACCTACTATAGGCACACTCACCACACAGGTGGTCACACACATGGACACACAAGCACACACACACAAACATAGGTATACTTTCATCCATTTGTTCTAACAACCCCCCACAAATTGATGACCTTGAGTCCTAGCAGTAGTCTATGGGAAATGGCATGGCTTGCCCACCTCTGGTGGCAACACACATGATCCCGACCTAGACTCACTCTAAGTTGCATTGGGAGTAGACTCATTTGGACACCCTAGCTCCAACATGATCTCACTCCAATTTTCGTCCCTAGTTTACAATCTCTCTTGGAGGTTTCTTGACAAAATGACTAGCAACCCTTACAAAACCCAATACAATATTTTCAGGGGGACATCCCAAGGTATAGAACCCTTATTGATCACACACACAAAAATTCTAAATTGAAGATGTGGGGAAATACCCCCCTTTGATGGTATGTCGTGTCCTTTTCCTTCTTCTCTTCCAAGCTACCATAGTGTGAGGTTCATTGTCATTGGAGAGGTTCTTGGTGTAGCCAATCTTGTAACTCCTTTGCTCTTTGATCTTTCATGCATCCCATATGCCTTCAAATAGATTGAATATGAAGAGGGTCTTACCACTTATCATTGCAAGGGCAGTGTCTACTCTTGTACAAACATAAGGCTCATATAACTCATAAGGCAATACATGAATGTAAGGCAAAATATGACCATCCAAGTGCAATTAGCCTTCAACTATCATGATAGAAACTACATTCATCACTGAGTCACCTTCAAGCATCAAATAGGCTACATCATTGTTGTCAATGAAGCTCATCATCCAAACGTAGACATAGTCAAGCATAGTCAAACTGGACAGCAACCCAAAGATCAATCTTGAATCGATGCTAGAAGACATTATATGAGCAAATGACCAAAAGCAAAAGTGAAAAATGATGAACAAGGAAACTTTTGACCACCTTGCCCCTTCAGAATTTTAAACTTTGACCATATATTTTACTATTTTCCCCAAACTAAACAGTTTGAAGTTGGAGGCCTCAATTGAAGACTTCTAGAGTAGCAAACAAAGGGCTTTCTGGTGGAATGGAATCCCTTACTATGGAGAGTGTCCAGCATGAAGAAGAGGTGCATTTTCATGCGGCATTGTCTGTGGAAGTGTTGCTAGTTCCGACTGGGTTTTCTACCTTTTCTCCTTCTTTTGTGGACCAAATGCACTCAAAATTTGTGAGCACCTAGCTCATCATGTCATCTAGCATCCCCTAAGAGGGTTTTGCAAATGGTTGAGTCTACAGGCAGAATTCTGTAGAAAGTGGCCAAGTGAAGAAGCTATCGGCACGGGCAGCAGGGGCAAAATCTTGCAAAATGCTTTGAGGTGGGAGTGTGCCCTTGAAAGGTGGTTTTACAACTCAAAGTTTTTGGGAAATAGTTGCATGTAGAGGGAGAACACGCTCTTGAAATTTGGGATGAGAAGAGGGCAAGCTAGTGAATAAGGAGAAAGGAGGTGGTAGGAGTAATGACATGGCAAAAAATGAAGGCTAGGAGCTCAAGGAGGACATGGCTCTGATACCAAATGAAGGAACTGAAAAGAATTCATGATGAGATCGACAATGAAGGAGAAAGAGTACTTTATTCATGAGAGGAAGTTCCAATATATAGGCCAGTGATACATTGTATGTGAGCTCAAGAGAGAGCATCCTAGATCCACAAATCACTCCACTGATCTCTCCATGAATCTCTCAATCATCCACTAAAACCTTCCACACTCACACCTACTGATTGACACATCATCAATCACACCTACTATAGGCACACTAACCACACAGGTGGTCACACACATGGACACACAAGCACACACACACAAACATAGGTATACCTTCATCAATTTGTTCTAACACCAACCAGTATGAATCTTAGAAGCAGAAGGAAGCAGCACGAAAAAAATTAATTTTTGCTCAGAAAGAAAAAGGCCCAAAGGCCACAAAATCCTTGCCAATCCCAGAACAAAGTGCCACAACGTCAAGTATATCTACCCCCAATGCCCTTCAACAAGTAAAGGAAGTCTAGCCTAATGCCAAAGTGGAGAAATCTTGGTATCAAACCTTGAAGAAATGGGTAACAAGAAAAATTTGAGGTAGACCAAAGAGACAAAACCAAGGACAATGAACCAACACCGCATAGCATCGACACAGTGATTGAAGCCACCACCAACCCAAGAGTAAAGGATCTACATGCAACTCACCCCCAACTGAATGGAGCCACTCTAGCCAGCTTAATCAACTGCTTACGCAACCCCCCATCCACTTTTCAAAGGGTCATGTACACCGCCTTCAAGGAATTTCTCAGCAAATTCCTACAAGATGACTTGTGCATACACTCAAGCAAAAAGGATCACTTGAAATGCCTTGAAGATGTACTGAAGAAATGATGGGCGTATGGAATCTCCTTAAACCCTATCAAATGTCAATTCCTAGTCACACATGGAGTAGACACATAGTCTATTGAAAAGGGGTTTCTACCGACATGGACAAAATCAAGATCATCATGGAGCTCCCCCCCCCCACACACACAAAATGCTAAGGGTGTCCAAGTATTCATGGGATCCATACATCCAGCCGCAAAAGGAACACAAGCACACTACACCATTGTGGCCATGAACTACTTCACAAAGTGGGCTAAAGCTAAAGTAGTAACAAAAGTAGATGCCAGAAGCACAACAAAGTTCTTGTATGGAAATGTGATTACATAATTTGGATGCCCCATTGAAATTGTGTTAGATAGAGGCACACATTTTATCAATAATCCAAGAACTTTTGTATGGCTTTATGGTTATCCATAGAAAAAACACACCTACTATCCCCAAGGAAATGGACAAGCCGAGTCCACCAACAAGGTACTATTGTTAGGGATCATGTGTGGCTTGCATGGCATCAGATGAGCAGCAATGAGAAATGGAAAGACAGATGATCCCATCACTCTGAACCAAGTTGCAAAGTGCAGAGACAGAAATTCATAGGCTCAAGGAAAGCATGGTAGAGCAGATGCAACAACAGCTCCTTGTACAAAATGCTCTAGCAAAAAGTAGGAAGGATGCATTACAAGCTACTGTTTTTCTCTAAGAAAAACACCTACAGCTATATGATGCCTTGAGCAGAAAGGAAGAGGTTGAGCTATCCCTCTCCCAAATACAAGTCTCTTGTGATGATCTAAAAATAATAATGGTGCACTTAAATGAAATCTTGCTACTTAAACATGATCACATCAATGCCACAATAGACATAAACAATGAGTTGTGAAAAAGCCTCAAAGAAGGTAAACATCAAATTCAAGCAGTAGAGAGGAATGAAAGGCATCAAAGGGAGACACTTGTGAATGCCAAAAAAGAACTAGATACTCAAGAACATGAGATACTCTAACTCTGCATGCTTAATGATCAATTTCCAAGATAACCAAAAGCAGCTCAACAATTAAATAGTGTAAAGCTTGCTTGAGCTACAAAATCAAAAGGCAATAATTTTCAAATTGGAATTGCAACAGATATGCAGTCAAGAGGAGAATGAAATCTCTCCAAAATTCCCATTCACATTCGCCAAGTGCAAATCACTCCAAGTAAGCGGCAAATTGGAGCCACAACCTACTTGGCATAGATTGAAATTGCTCAAAGAAAAGTACCTCCTTGAGTATTTACAAGCTCCAACTTCCTTTGGAACGCATCCCACATTTGCTCTGCGGTACCCCGTCGCTACCAATGGGATGCCAATCAGCATGATCCAAAAATGGAAGATGTTAGATATGCTCAATGCCCCACCTTCTTGGTATCCACCAATGGTCCAAGGTGCTTAAGTTGTAAGGCCCCCATAGGAGGAGAAGCCATGTGTGAGCCCAGAACACTAGATCGATCTTGACTTGCATGTCAGATGAGGTCTATCAATGAGACCGCTGATGGTAGAAAGGTGATCTATGTGAGTCTAGCCCATGGGCTAGCAGGGTAGGTAAGCTAGTAGCACAACGAGGCACATTGTCTTGATTGTGTGGGAGCCCCTTGCTCTCACTGGGGTCTGGGGGCCAACTGGCCCCCCTAGCTGGGGCCGTAGCTAGGGGGTCCCAGTAGCCCCCCTGGTGGGGGTTCAGGGGTGAGAGCCCCCGAGGCGACGGTATAGGAAATATTCCCTGAATATTCCATGGACGACTAGTCGGTTCCACCGACTACTAGTCGTCTCCACCGACTAGGTTGACTGGTCAGTTCCATCGACTACGTTGATCCGACTACCACTCTCATAGCTATAAAGAGGTGACCTCGCTAGTCCATTGTATCAGATCAATCAGATCAGATAAAATCTTCCAACTAGTAGCTCTTCACCTAGTATCTGTCTAGATCGCCATCTAAGCTCCACTGTGGGAGTGCACGGGTGGACGAAGCCATCATCTGTACTACATCAGTATTGAAGGAAAATTTTATTCGTCTCTAGTTTGCTATATACTCTCTATTCTTTGTTCAAATTCTGTTCCACTATGCCGTGTAATTTAACAGAAGATGCTCCTTGCAATTGGCCCCTAATCAATAGATACTCCAAGGTCAAATGGACAAGCCAAGAAACACTCATTAGAGCCTTGGACAAACATGCATCAGAGCTGCGAGGTAGTTATGATAAAACACTCAAGTGCCAAATACAATGAAGCTTTAGCACTAATCCTGGAGGCGTCCCTCACCATTGATGACCATCTACCCACGCTAAGTTTCAAACCAAATCAACAGATAGATGCTTCAACAACCAGTCACCTCTTTTAAAGAGCCATATCTCTTGAAGGGGAGTATATGTGGTTGTTTGAAGAAATGGTTGATACTGGCTTCATAAAACTGAGCAGACAATCTACCGTGCTCGTGGATTACAAGGAAAATATCGACAACAAGCTCAATCCATCTATCACCGATGCCATCTTTACCATACTCATTGGGTAAAAACTATTGCGGCACAACATCATTTGTAGACTCAACCATAATTCAAGGATGGGTAATCAAATCGGTCCGGGGGAGTTGTTAACCTTATGTTGACAACATCATTTGCAGACTCAACCATAATCCGAGGATGGGTAATCAAACAGAAGGAAAGAATCACTCTAACCTCCAGCCAAGACCTCTCCCGCTCTAGCAACACTCAACTCAGATAACTGATCACAGATACAATACTCACTCAGAGAAAACTTAGATAGAGAGAGATTATATTCATTCACCGGATGGTGGGCAGAAAACTGGCTCCAGGGGAGCAATACAAAACTCAGCCAAGTGCTGAGACAAACTGAAGGAACTCTCTCTGTCAGAAGATGCCAAATCTGAGTGCACAGCACAGCCTAAAACAGAGGCTTTCTGTCCTGCAGTGGATGCCAAAATGAAGGGAAGTGTGGGCCTTTTATAGGCACTGCCCGAGCCTGTTGGTATGGCCGACCAGCAGGGTCGGTCCCCTGACTGGGGACCCACCAAATCAGTCTGGAAAACCGACCAGGGTCGGCCCTAGTCGGTGGCCCTGGTTGGGCCGACTGGCCCTACTACAGGCCCCTATAAAAGGGTGCCCTGTGCAGCCAGTCCATGCATCTAGGAAGGCATGGAGCCCCCCCCAAATCTCTGCTGTTTGCTGAGTCTCTCTTTCCCATCCCTCCTTACTCTCACTGCCCCTTGTCCCCACAAAACGGGGGCTCACAGGTGGGAACAGTGAGTCTCTAACACCCCCCCTCAATGTCACAACTGTGGGCCAATCCCCATGCGTTTGATGAGGTGCTCCATCTGTTCTCGAGGGAGTGCCTTCGTGAAAAGGTCGGACAAATTGTCGGCGGTCGAGCAGTAGATAAGCTCGATCACGTCGTCAATGATGAGCTCTCGAACAAAATGGTAATGAACTTCGATGTGTTTGGTCCGTGCATGGTACACTGGATTCTTGGCAATAGCTATGCAACTCTGATTGTCGCACATCAGCACTATCGCATTCTCCTGACACACATCCATGTCCTCCAGAATCCACCTCAATTACAATGTCTCACAAGCGGCTGTACACGCGGCTCTGTACTCTGCCTCTGTAGATGAAAGGGACACTGTGGGTTGCTTCTTACTTAGCCAAGAGATGGCTCCAGATACAAGTAAGAAACAATATCCTGTCGTCGACCTTCTGGTGTCCACATCACCTGCCCAATCTGGCAGCCTGCCATTCGGGATTGTCTTTCGCCTCCGCGAAGGTTCTTGGCTCAACAATCTGAGCCACCAACGCAACATTCACGGATGGGGTCTTTTGAAGACGTTGAGACCGACGCAATTCAGAACTGCTACTCTCAGGTAATGAGGTAACACGAGACTCTTCCAATGTCCGGAGGTACCATTGGGGCAACTTTTTCTGCTTCTTTGTGGGAGGAGGAACGGGAACTTCTGCTGGAACATCTTGCTCTTCCTGAGTATCGGGTGGAATATCAGCTTTTGATTGGGTAACCTCTTGAATGGTCAATCTGGGACGGGGTGGGATCGGGGGTTGAACAATCTCCTCCTCAATCTGAGGCTCCTCCTGGGGTTCAGGTTCATAAAATGCCTCATATGGAGTCTTGTCCTTGACGGCCTTCGTCTTGGTCCGGTTGAGAATGTGTACCGCTGTATTGATAGCTTCACTCCAATAGGCTTTAGAAAGATTTCTCCCTCGGAGCATAGCAAGCCCTGTCTCGGTGGTGGTTCTATGCTTTCTCTCAGCTACCCCGTTTTGCTGAGAAGTATGTGTCGTGGTGAGTTGTCGCTTGATCCCATGCTTGCGACAAAATGTATTAGACTCACTTGAGGTGAATTCTCCCCCCCTGTCTGTGCGAAATGTCTTGACATCTTCCCTTGTCTCTTTTTCAACTCTAGCCTTCCAGTCTTTGAATTTCTCAAAAGCCTGAGACTTTTTAGCCAAACAGTATACCCAAGTCATTCTACTGAAATCATCCACAAAGAGAAGTGAATACCTAGATCCTGCCTATGATGCAGTAGACATTGGACCACAAATGTCGGCGTGAACCAACTCAAGTGGTTTGCTGGCCCGAAACGAGAACTTATCCCTGTGCTGCTTGCCTTCAAGACAAGCCCTACAGACATCATCCTTGCCTGTAATTGGTGGAAGTCCATCCACCATCTTCGACTTTGACATTTCAACCAAGATTCCATAGCTGACGTGACCGAAGCGCTCATGCCAAAGTTGGACTTTCTGTGATCATCATGAACCAACATTGCACTGAGATGGTACAGTCCATTCTCTTCAACACCCTGTGCCACCACTTGCCCACTCCCTTTGGATGTCACGGTAACCTTGCCATCTTGAAAAAGAACTGCCACGTTATTCTTGTCCATCTAACTTACAGATAGTAAATTCTTGCAAAGGTCGGGTACATAAAGTACTCCAGAGATATCCTTCTCCTCACCCACCGTGGTAATGAAAGGAATGCTACCTATGCCCTTCACAGGACATGTCTGGCTATCCCCAACAGAAACTTTGGAATCCGGGTGTGTACTGTCCATGGTTTTGAATCACGTCCTTCTGTTGGACATGTGCTTAGAAGCACCGCTGTCAACATACCAACCCTCTTTACCTTCACTAACTGCATAAGCTGAACAATGTTCACTGAGTAAGAATAACTGTCTAGTTGTCACATTGGCAGAATCACTCTTAGGCTCTTCTTTGTTTTTGGCTTCTCTTTTCCGCTTTTGATCCGCCTTCTTCTTCCGGCATTCTTTGGCGGAGTAGCCAAGCTTTTCACAGTAAAAGCACTTCATTTTCTTCTTACGTTCAGTGTCCTCTGATTTCTTGGAATCCTTTGACTTGCCTTTGCCAGGCTTGTCTTCGGCAACCAATGCCTTTTCGTCGGTTTGCGTAAAGAGTTTCTCTCGGGCCTCCTCCTGAAGTAGGAGTGGACAAAGCTCCTCAAAGTTGATTGGCTTTGTCCGTTGACCCGCAGTGACCGTAGTCACAAAACTTTTGAAACTCCGTGGCAACTTGTGGAGTGTGAGTAATGCTAATTGACTCGAGTCCACCTTCTGACCAACCGCTGCGAGCTGGTCCCGCACAACTTTCACCTTCGTCAGATGATCATGAACACTATCACCCTCATTCATATCAAGGTTATAAAGCTGATGCTGCAGTGTGATGATACGAGCTGTATTATCGGTTTCATATAGCTCCTTCAGTATGGTCCACGTCTCTGAAGAAGTTTCTGCCAACTGGATATGAGGAATCACAGAATCTGCTGTCATGCCTATAAGCATTGCTAAGGCCTGAGCATCCCTCTCCTCCCATGCACAGAGTTCATCTGCATCTGCTTCAGCTAGAACTTCACCTCTCTTGTCCACAATATCCTCCAGGTTTTCTTCGGTCCCATTGACAATCTTCCACAACCTCCGTGCCAACAGATGGCTTCGGATCTTGACTTTCCAGATTGGAAAGTTTGTACCATCAAGCTTTCCAGCTTCACCGAAATTAGGGATAAATGAAGAAGGAAGATGACTGGAGAAGGAGGAAGGACGAGCAATGGATGTAGAGGCTTCTGATCGCTGATCCATCTCGGTGAATAGCTACAGAACTTGAAAAACTGAAACAGAAATAAATGAACTGACCTTCTGTACTGAACTGAGCTGAAAAACAGAGTTGCCTTACAGCCAAGGAACTCCTTCCTTCAGAGAGTGTTATTGATGAGGAAGAGTCGAGAGCCTATGGCTCTGATACCATGTTAGAAAACAGAAGGAAAGAGTCACTCTAACCTCCAGCCAAGACCTCTCCCGCTCTAGCAACACTCAACTCAAATAACTGATCACAGATACAATACTCACTCAGAGAAAACTTAGACAGAGAGAGAATATATTCATCCACCGGATGGTGGGCAGAAAACTGGCTCCAGGGGAGCAATACAAAACTCAGCCAAGTGCTGAGACAAACTGAAGGAACTCTCTCTATCAGAAGATGCCAAATCTGAGTGCACAGCACAGCCTAAAACAGAGGCTTTCTGTCCTGCACTGGATGCCAAAATGAAGGGAAGTGTGGGCCTTTTATAGGCACTGCCCAGGCCTGTTGGTATGGCCGACCAGCAGGGTTGGTCCCCTGACTGGGGACCGACCAGATCAGTGTGGAAAACCGACCAGGGGTCGGCCCTGGTCGGTGGCCCTGGTTGGGCCAACTGGCCCTGCCACAGGCCCCTATAAAAGGGTGCCCTGTGCAGCCAGTCCATGCATCTAGGAAGGCATGGAGCCCCCCCCAAATCTCTGCTGTTTGCTGAGTCTCTCTTTCCCATCCCTCCTTACTCTCACTGCCCCTTGTCCCCACAAAACGGGGCTCACAGGTGGGAACAGTGAGTCTCTAACACACCGATGCCATCTTTACCATACTCATTGGGTAAAAACTATCGCGGCACAACATCATTTGCAGACTCAACCATAATTCGAGGATGGGTAATCAAATCGGTCCGGGGGAGTTGTTAACCTTATGTTGACAACATCATTTGCAGACTGAACCATAATTCGAGGATGGGTAATCAAATCGGTCCGGGGGAGTTGTTAACCAGAAGTGCAGTCTAGAGCAATGACGATGAGATCATTGTGTGCCTAGAGTAGCAACAAAGCTTCGCTTGTAATATCTTGAGCCTGAAAGATGATATGATGAAACTTAAAGGATGAGGATAGCTAAAATCCTCTCTAGAAGAGATCCAATCATACTCTCAAAATCAAGACCTAGAGAGAGAAATACTTAAACTAGAAAGAGAACAACTAAAAGCATACACTTTTTTAGGTCCTCCCACTTTGTGGAGTGACTCAAAAGGTCCCCCCAATTCGTATAGGGACTCAAGAGGTTCCCTCACTTTGCGTAGGGACTCATGAGATTCCCCACTTTGTGTAGAAACGCAAGAGGTCTCCCCAAAAAGTGGAGGGGCTCTTCTCCCTTGTCCCTCCTCCGTAACCCTTACCCCTTCAAGTCACATAGGAAAGCTCTCCACCTTTCAACCTTGGACTTCTCTTAAACCTTGCAACCCTCTCTGAAACCTGGAACTCTTAGATAGCTCTCTTAACCCTATCCCCCTTCTGAACCTTGCAACCCCCTTCTAAACCCTTGAACTCCTGTGGAGGTGAGAGCCTTCATCCATCGTTGTGATCAAGCCCTCTTTCTCACCCATGCGCATATGAGAGCTACTTTCGATGCTTTAGCTTACACCTCTCACCAGAATACGAATCAAGGACCTATGCTACACTTGTGAACCTATGCTACACTTGTGAACACCTATGGGACAACAAGCAACAACACGACTATAGGTGACGAACACCTTCGAAACTTGGACTTGGGAGAGACAATGACAACAAGTTGGCTCCTCAATTCAATTTGGTGATAGAGAGTCTACGTGCTTGTTCATGTAAGAGTAGAAGTATCCCACACTTTAGCTCTCTTTATATGTATTTTGGCTCATTTTTCATGGTTTTTTAAGGACACATGGTACCATTAAAAAGAATCCAGTGGGCAAGCGTTGGGCTAGGTGGGAGAATTCCAAAGAGAGCTTCAAGAGGAAATGAGGCCTCAAGATAAGGAGGCACATGAGAATTTAGAGAAGAAGATCTCAAAGGGAAGGTAAGGATTTTGTAACTGGGTGGCTAGCAAATGAGATGTTCTCTTTATTAGTAGTTATCACACTCAATTGGAGAGTTAGCTGGAGCACGGTTCATGTCATTTTTTACATGCACTACTATTAAACTATTCCCATCTCTATATTTTCAAGATTATTATTCTTACTTAGAAATATCAAATAATTATTTACATGTCTCAATGTAAATGTCAAGACCCAATACAATGATTGTTATTCTTAGTTAGAGACATTAAATGATTGTTCCCTTGTCTCAATGTAAGTGTTAAGACCCAATACACCCATTATAATGTCTCTTACTTGAGAGGCGGCATGGCATCCCTTTGCTACATTCTTCTATGGTCGTGCTTATGTGCACACGCACGCGAGAATGCGGGTGGGTGGATGTGTGAGTGCATGCAAGCTTGGTCCTATGCTTGCACACCAGGCATGCACGTGCACATGTATTTTACTTGTACTATAGGAATAAAAGAAAATCGATATATTCTCTCGTAATTTATGTTCTGGGAAGCTAACCCACAATTTCTTTTAATGCTTCTTGATCACAAGGATTATTGGGGGATTGAAAGACACAAGGGCAGAGGCAAAATCAAAGAACGTATATATTATCATAGTCCAAATCACAATATCTTACAAGTTGCAACGACACTTTTAATATAATCAAAGTCTTCAATTGATATTTACAAGCTCAATGACCTATGTCTCTATAATTTCAAATCAAATGCAAGAACCATTAATAAAAAAACTACCCTTTACGTTTGTAGTAGGAAGGTCTTCACCTTAGAAGGCCAATAGATTTGTGTTTAGTACATTCTAACATGTTTTTAAGACACCATTGTTTTGGGTGGGATATTTCTATCTTGCAGTTTTTCCGAGTGATATTTATGGAAGCTGCCACCTTAGAAGGTCAATCCACAAGCAATATTCTGACATATATTTGCCCAGCCAATAGATTTGTGTTTAGTACATTCTAACATAAATCTACAAACATGTCTAGTTATTCTAAAGATATCATAAAAAGGATTTTAACCCTTGAAGAGTAGGTGCTGTAGAGCAAAACCTCACAAAAAATATATAAAAAAGAATTTTTTCAATTAAAAATCTTCCTGCCATCTAAAAGTCCTGACTCCATTACATTGATTGAAAAAGGCAAGCATGTAAGATAAGGACACCAAAACAAATAATCAATCGACTGGAAATAGATAAATTGAAACCTTTCTACCAAATTAGGGGGTCCAATAATGTTCTCTCAACCACTATTTGCATTGAATTTCCAAAAGCAATCCACGTATGGTTTGCCATTATATGCAAATATACTTGTCGCGGTTGGAATGTCACTTATCACAAAAGAATTCAAAGCATCCCAACCTTGTCCATTATCTGTAAATATAAATTTACCCTCATGCTACTAGAGCTTTAACACTCTCACGCAGTCATGTTTCATTTATTCTCTTCACAATTTAACATTTCTATTGCCATTCAATTAATGACCATTTACTCTAAGAGGCATATCTCCCCATATGAAGAGACAAGAGACAGTTACAAAGGGAAATGGAAGACCAACATCTTGGGCATTTCTAGTGCCATTTTTAAGCATTTAACCTTGCATGCTTCCACAACAAATGGAGTGAGAAAAAGTTGACATTAGCACACACACAGCAAATTCTTGCATAGGCAAAACAGTACTGATCCGAATGACAATTGTGGACAAATTGGGTAGTGCACCATAGTTGAATGCTGTGGAAGGAGATATGAATACAATTTGTTATCCCATCCACACAATTAAAACATCTTCATTATGAGGCCTTCATATACCTGGCTGATAACAGCCAAAACCAGCACACGTAAGACTTTCCATCCACAACATCACGTGGGCCTTTCCTTCAATCAATTCACTTTCTTATCTACAAATCATCAATTACTAGATTTTACTTTCACACAAGGACAATCCTGTATAAAATTGAAGTTACGAGACAATGTTAAAGAGCACAAACTCGTTCAATTCTGTTATCTAAAGTTATAAATTGGGAAGTTACAAGACAATTTTAAGGCGCTTGTAGGCCAAAAGAGACAACTTAAAATCTAAGGCACTTGAGACAGACCATACAGTGCTCCAATAAATCATTCAAAGTTCATGTCCATATCACCAAAATTATAGATCGCGCGATACATCTAACCAGATCGCCCTGATACAATAAGAGAAGATAACTGATCATAGACTTGTTCAAATAAACCTCAATTTCGAATTCTGTTAGCTAGAGTAGCATCACATAAGCTGTATAAAATCGGAAGTTACAAGACAATTGTAGGCCAAAAGAGACGACTTAAAATCTAAAGCACTTGAAATAGACCATACCGTGCTCTTTTCCATATCACCTCAATTATAGAACACAAGATGCGTCTAACCAGATCGCCCTTACACAATGAGAGAATAAAGGACCACAAACTCTTTCAAACATACTTCATTTTTAAATTCTCGTATCTAGAGCAGAGCATCACATAAGCTGAATGTCTGGAATTTGTTGTTTTTCCCACCCAGGCGTCCAAGCATAAAGTTGTCTACTCGATTAAGTACTACATACATACCTCATGAACAACCTTACAATGCATCACCTCGAGCAATCTCCAAAGAAAGAGAAGGACTGATGGCTAAGCAAGTAAAACATGACTTTAAATGCCCACTCTGAACCTAGGATTCAACTGGGCCAGTCTTCAGACCAAAGTAAAATATCTATGAGATACTAGAAAACATATTGTTCACTGATTTACCATACTCACTCACGGAATAGCAGCTTTGAAAATCACTTAGACATCTTCCGCACTCAAATTAAACTTGTAATGAATTCTACTCTTTTTCTATTTACAGTATTTACTGCATGTCCGCAATACACTTTGAATTCCATGATTCAATTATCCCTTGAAAACTGAAAATGCTAGTAAGAAATTGAAACTGAGCATTGATTTAGAAAAGAAAAGCCAAGTCAGATCTCATTCTTCTGGTGATTTACAAGCAAACAGATTCTCAATGACTGAATATACATTAGCCACAGTATTAGTAACTCAGCAATACAGTGCATGTGTGTGCTTTTTGGGTTTTTCTTTTTTCTTTTTTTGGGAGAAGTGGATGGGTGGGGGGGGAGTTTGTTCTACACACGGCCTCACAAACAATGGCCCAGCTAAGTACAAAGATTCTTCACTAATCCTCTTGAGTTCACAACATGGTACATCCTGAACACCTAAAGCCCCCCAACAAAAAGAAAAAAGAGGAGAAACGCAGAATTAAAAAATTCACATCACAACAAAGCATATCACTTCTTGTTTTTTAACTGGTTAATCAAGCATAATTACAGACTATGGAAACATTCGAAGACCCCCATATGTAAGTCAACAAAATACCTCCATTCCCTCTTGTCTGCCACTTCAAGAAAAGGCTTGAAAAATATTGATTCAAGTTGCCAAGGACTGAAGCAAGATGAAGCCTGCTCTTTCGATTGCATTTTCCCCTCCTAAGAAAGTGCTTCAACTTTAGCAGAGAGCACCATGGACTGCCAACGCTTCGAGAAAGTCTTGGCAATAAATGATCATCCTCAAGCAACGAGAAGACAAAAGAAAACCACTAAATAACTATGTCGCAGTGCCATTGATTCATCAACTTAAGTACATGACTGAATTTATGATTTGAAGACACCACTGCCTTAATACTAAGGTATTTCTGCTCCTCTGAAGGGAAGGGAAGGGATGGATCTCACCTGTTCCACATTACATGCCTCAGCAACAAGAATTCTCGACTTTCTGAGCCACCGTGCACTTCGACACTTTCTTTGAATCAAGCTGCAGCTGTTGGTCCAAAATATGAAAGAGGTAGTCTTACTATCAGAAGACACTTGCCTGATGGCAATCCCCAGAAATGCTAAAAAGCTGAACAAGCTCTTGTCACAGTGACAAGATATGACCAGTCAGCAGTATTTAAAAACATCTAAAATCACATTC
Organism: Dipteris shenzhenensis; assembly: GCF_047967505.1. Classification (NCBI taxonomy): domain Eukaryota; kingdom Viridiplantae; phylum Streptophyta; class Polypodiopsida; order Gleicheniales; family Dipteridaceae; genus Dipteris; species Dipteris shenzhenensis. The sequence goes on along the minus strand of NC_141596.1, from coordinate 6,321,047 downwards.
TATCAGCATGTGCTGAATTCCCCACCAATAGTGCCTCAGTGAGAAAATTCCAGTCTCCAATGTAGAGATTTAAAAACAGGGATAGGTATGGAAAAGCTTACTAAAAGGACTAATAGAAGTCCCTCTAAAAACAGCAAACAACCATGGGTGCTCAAGGTTTGACATGGAGCACGGGGGAGAAGATAAAAAAGAAAAAGGAAAGCCCCTTTCAAACCCACCACCCAAAAAAAGCGAAAAAGGACTTCACACATAGACAACAATTACATAGGTCCCCCCCAAGGTTCTGCCATATTATATCTGGCACTGTAATCTGGCTGCTGGCTGGAATAGTTAGCCTCGGTATATGCACTATGATAATAGCCATCCCCATTCCTTGCTTCACCCTGGTATTTACTCTGGCTGTCATCCTGCACATAGGGTGTATTCGTGTTCGGCTTCAGATCCTGGTAGTCATGAGCACTTCCACCTGTGTAAAAGGGAACATTTTGCTGCTGCGGAGGCGCCTGTACAGGATACTGGGAAACAGCTGTGTCATTCCCGCTTCTATAATATCCTCCGTCAACAGAATAATCAGCCATCCATGGCACTGTTTGGTTAGCCTGCACATAGCCCTGAGTAGACACACTTGGCTGTTTTTGAGCAGCACCTGCACCCATATCCCAGTAGTTGTAATTTGCAGAGGAACCATTAGTACCATCTTGCGAACTTGCATAAGCTGTTCCTGCAGCTGAATATGGGTCTACATTTGATGCAGCTATATGACCAGCACCACCTGCATCAGCTGGAGCCCCATAGGGAGCAGCTAAAGGAGGGGGATTCATCATGCTTGGATCAGCATAAATCTGGGAAGCAGGCATCTCTGACTTGACACCTGGATATTGTACATCCGTAGTCATAGTGCCGCCATTTGGATAGGTAGAAACTCCAGAGTATCTTTGCAGCTCTGCAGAGCCACACATTTAATCAACAAAATGAGAGACGACGAAGTTCACAAGAAATGCATAAAACATGCAGTTTTATAGAGTTAAAGCAGGAATGAACAATAAAAACATCCCAACTGCAAGAAGAATTGTGACCATGCAGTTGTGGAACCTTGAGGATGTATTACTCTATGAGAATCAGAGTTAAAGATCTACAGGAGCAGATAGAAATAATCATCAATACCAAACCCATTTTCACCGGTGCAAAACCCTGTATTACAATGAATATTGACTAGAATTGAGCACGTAATATACAATGCCCTGCAATATCACAACTTTAAAGCAATCCAAAATTCATAATGCAGGCATCAATTGCAAAAACGAGTTACTATCCCAAAAAGAAGCATACTGTGACTATACAAAGGTCAAAATGAGATTACAGAACTAAGGGGAAGAGATTTAAATTATTTAAAACAATTAATATAAAACAACCTTTAAGAGAAGCACAAAGTATGACTTTAACACTTTTAAGTTCATGCTTTTCTACTGTCAACAAACTACTATTCGAAAGTGCATTACTACTTCTACTAATTGGAAACAACAATTCATGCTCAACAGAAAGTGGAAGATCTGCACAGCTGACAAACTTTAACAAAATTCATTCATGGTTTACAAATATCATCCTAGGCACAGCGGTGATGTTATTTACAGAACAGTACTTAAGTCCAGGCGGAAATTTCTCCTTATTACAAACAGACAGTCAGCATATAGCTGTAAGTACTTTAATTAATTAATATTACAGACGGTAATGCTATTTATAAAACAGTACTTAAATCCAGGCGAAATTTTTTCCTTATTGAAAACAGACAGTCAGCATATAGCTGTAATTACTTTATTTCATAAAAAGTTCGATTGGGGGGAGAAAACCCACAATTTGACCTTAACATTCCACAAGTATTAAGCCTCCCTAAGTTGTCAAGGCTACAACAGTATTTACTATTTTTCAAATAATTTCAACCCATAGAAACTCTAATTTGTAGCAAGAGCACTTGGAGAAAACTGGCAAAGTCGAGAAGCTTAACATTCCACAAATATTTAAGCCTACGTAGGTTGTCAAGGACACAACAGTAATTACTGCATTTCAAGAAGACCTAAAAGAAGGCAATACATTAGTTTAAAATTTCATTGTTACCAAGGTGACTACACTTCAGTTGCCTATAGAAAAGGTTAACTTCCTACTTCAAACCCACAGGATAAATAGAGCGACCTGATTATTAACCAAGACCTCGGGGTCCAGATTAAGCCCTCAAAGATAACATCCATAGTGCACCTAGTTCAATCCAATTATGATATAGTAGAGGGGGAACCTGAAAAGACACTTAAACATCTGCAGTCATAAGACGGGACTGACCATTGGGCTGCACCTTAGTTTAAGAACAATTCCTTATATCGTCTTTCAAAAAATTTCAATACATTTAATCATCTCAAGTATAACGCCCACTACTAAATAACTCCCCTCTAGCCTCAGGAATTGGAGAATTAAAACAAGCAATACTCAAATACGTGGCAAGTGATAACAAAAAATTTCCCTCCACTGAAATTTAGTTACGTGAAACAGAAATATACCAGCATTGCTGATCAGTTGTTAAAAATTAGCTAAAAACATAACCACGCCCAATCATAAAAAATTGTTCTCCGAAAACAAAACCACCACCGATTCATAGATACTAACGACAACGTTCTTTGTATTTCACGTGGAAATTTGATCCTACAAAACCTGGGAAAAGGAAAATCAGACATCAAAGCGACTTTACAGCCATTAGCCAACAAGAGAGTACCCTCAGGCCCATGCGCAAAGTGGCATTTGTCCCCGAAGTCGCAAGGTTCCCCTTTCTCCCACTTTGCACAAAGGCGAGTCTTGTAGTTGGCTTTTGCAACAGGAGGCCCCCTCATGCCACCCCTGAAAGCAAAAGCGTTGGGAGGCTCCATTCCTGGAATCTTCTGATCCTCCTCATTACCATGCAGGAAATTGCATCGCTCCCCATAGGGACAGTTACCTTCCATAAAATACCGGCAGAGCTTAGTCCTTCGTGGTTGTGCATCAAAGCCTCGTCCAGTACTATAACCTCCAGGCCTTTCACCCGCTGAACCTCCCGTTGCAACCATGTCCTGCCATCCAGAAGGAGGTTTTCGAAGCTCCTCTACGCCATGAGCGAAATTGCATCGTTCATTGAAAGTGCAGGAACCAGACTTGAACTTAGTGCACAGCTTTGTCTTGTAAAATAGAGCTCCTGTTGCACCCTTAGCAGACCCAGGCGCAAAACTCATAGGTGCGCTCTGCTGCGATGCATAGTTTACCCCATAAGATGGCATCTGCTGCGAACCATAGCCTGTGCCATAGATCTGACCACCTAAACCTCCGTAGCCTTGGCCAGTTTCGCTCGGCATATCCCCTGCTGTAGCAGATCCGGATCGACCATAGCTAAGACCCGGCGGGCCTTCCCCAGAACCAGAATCAAATCTATATGCAGGACCTGTATCGTCCCTGTGATCTACAGTTTCCTGTGAATTGTTCCTCACTCTCTTGAAGGGTGGTTCCAGCCCAGCAGGGGGGGGGTTTCCCTCTTGAGTAGACCCTTGCCCTGGGGGGCCATCACTCCATCTCGAAGATCGTGAAACCCGCTGGGGCTGGTAAGCGTGCTCTCTGTAGTCGTGCGCGGGCGAGACTCCGTCCCAAGGGATGATACCATCAGCCGAGCATCCGCCTCCAGCGCTACCAGCACCACGCCTTGCGGCCGAATCCATTTGGGGTGTGACTCTCTCTCTCTCTCTCTCTCTCTCTCTCTCTCTCTCTCTCACCACACACACACACACCCAAAGTCTCTCAGACTCTGCCCCCCGCCTCTCTCTCTCTCTCTCTCTCTCTCTCTCTCTCTCTCTCTCTCTCTGCTTCTCGGGGCTGTCTACTGAACCATAAAAAGAAACGTCTCCCTGTCTGTGACGCTCTCTCTCGCTCTGTGCGTCTCAGAATCTGGGATCCTTCACGCTCCCGTGAACACGCTCTCCTCTTTGGGAGACCTTCTCGCTCTTAATCCCGCTCTCCCGAGTCCTGTGCCCTTTCCGGCTTTCTCCGTCGGCCTCGAAAGTGCAACAAACCACTGGCTACAATTCTTCCACGCGGAGCCCGTCTTTAACAGCGAGGGATGACAAGTCATAAGCGTTTCAAAATGGCCATGGGACTCTTGAAATTAGGGTGCCTATTTTGTTCTTTTGTAGTGAATGCCTCCAAGAGTGTGGCGGCTCTGCTTCGTCTCATTGGCGACCGCGGGTTCTTCTGTGCGGGTCATGGGCTCTCTGGCGCGGGTCATGGGCTTCTCTGGTAGGTTCTTTTGCGTGGGTCATGGGCTCTCTGGCGCTAGTCATGGGCTTCTGCGTGGGTTTTCTTTAGGCTTCTCTGGCGGGTTCTGGTGGTTTGAGGGCTCTGATGCTTGTCATGGGCGAGGGCTCTTTGGCAACTTGTGGCATGTTGCAAGAGGCTTTTCTTCACTGTTACCTGGCGGGCACAGCATGGCGATGGTGGAGAATACTTCGGTGGGGATGGACGTCCATCTCGTGTGTTGTTTTGTAGCAAAATAGGGCTGCTTCTTGAACAGGGCAAGCCATTCTTGGCTTGCACCTCTTCAAACAATCAGAGATAGATGCATGGGGGTAATCGTGTCAGGCAAATCGCTCTGTGCTCTGACACGATTTAGAAAAAGCATGTTTGCATGTATAAATACGTCGCTGCATCGATTCTTTGGCTACAAGATTGCGATGGTTGTATATGCATTGTCTGACTCTTGCTGCAAAGATTTTGATACAGAGATGGCTAACTCAGAAGGTCATAGTTGACCTTTGAGTGTTTCTTTTGGAGTTTCCATTGGTTTCATGTATATGGTAGTCTGTTGCACGCGTGGTATATGCGGATGCTTGGTCGATATAGTTTGTAGTACATGCAAGTGTTGCGCATGGGAGGGGACGCTATCTTTGCTTGTGAGGGAGGTTGCTGCTGCACAAGCTCTATAATTCAGTGTTTGGGCTTGATTTTTGGGGTTGCGTTGTTTCTAGGTGTGGTGATAGTCGTGTATGATTCATGTTAGGAGGACGAGTGTTTGGTGTGTGGACATTCAGGTGTTGTTCTTTGTGACTAATCTGCATGCTTGCGCGTGTGTCATGGGGGTTCGATGGTTTGTTGTGTATGTTAGGCTGCTCGATTGCGTTTAAGAAGATGTTGACTAGACAAGACTTGAGTGCTTGGCACATCCGGGTGATTGGATGCGTGCAACAGTCTAATTTGGCAGGTCCTTAGTTGCAGCATTAGCCTTCTTGCATGACTAATACAACAGCTGAATTGTGGGTTTGATGAGGGTTTGATGGTGCTAGACTTGCTGTCTACAATAGGCTATTCGATGGTAGGGATTTGAGCGGTATAGTTTGGTTTTCATGCTGTTGGTTTGTTGACAGTGTTGGTCCTTAGAAGGATATAAGTGTGGTTTGATAGTTAGTGGCGCTACAAGTTTGATGGCCCTAGGATGTAAGTGTGGCTTGACAGTTAGTCACGCTTCATGTTTACTGGCCTTGCAACATGTTTTGTTGTATATATTTTGCTTGCTTCATTGCATTGTGTGTGACTATGTCTCTAAGTTTGTGAAGGTTTGAATGGCATATAGGATATATACCCCCCCACATCCCGCTTCCGCTAATCAGACTAAAAGATGAAACAAAAGTTTTATGAATTGCTAAAAGAATGCTATCAATTGCTGCAATATTTCCAAATGAATTTAAAGAGAAAATAACTCCATCATTGTATTGAGTTTGTAAAGGTTTAGATGGCATATAGGATACTTCTCCCCCCACATTTCGTTTTTCTTAATCAAACTAAAAGATCGAAAAAAGTGTTGTGGATTGCTAAGAAAAATGGTATCAATTGCTATAGTGTTCCCAAATGGATTTAAAGAGAAGATAACTACATCATAGAAGAAAAAGTATATATTAAAACATTATAGCGATAGAGTCTAATTTTCCCTGTATTAATATATTTGTATATATATGTTTGGCCCCTTTCAATTTGAGTGAAATCAAAATCTCTAATCTTGCAATTCTCTGTTCATTTTAGAGTGAATAAAGATTTGTGGCAGTAGTTGTAAAAATGCAAAGAGTTGTCATCCCACTTCAATAAAGAAAAACGACGAAGACATATCAATGTCAACTCTGACACGTTTGAGTTTGTTGAAACAGATGTTGTGCATCCTCAATCAAAGAGAGACAATATCCTTCCAACCAATATCTCTTCTTTGAGTGTACATGTTGTCAATCCTTCCCTTGTAGGTGGTGTTGCTTCCCTTTTAAGTTCCTCTCCACCACCTATTGTGAAAACAACCGTGGCTACAAAACCTTGCCCAAAAAGAAAGCTAGATGAAATAGATTCTTCTGATTAAAGAAAAACAAAACTGGTAGAGGTAAAAGAAGAGTACCCACCCTATGTTGACAACGTCAATGTGCCTGCTCTAACTAGAGTCGAAAGGATAGAACCTTTTGTTGTGGTGCCAGAATTTATCCCTAGGGAACCATTAGCCAATACAAAGAGGGGTGTAGGAATCTAGTAAATAAGGGTGAGGGAAACCAGCTTCCTTTTGCAACTCTTGCCGTCACCATCATAAAATTGGGGGCTTCGTACAAGCAACGTGATGAGCTGATCGTGGGAGATGGTGACCTACTCAAGGATCTCATAACAGTAAGACATGAGTAAGACTTAATTTGAATGAGCCGCTACATCTCTCATATTTGTTGTCTGCCACTATCTCCACTTTTATGGCACAAGTCTAAAACTTTTATGCTACACTTTTGAACACATATCAACAGCTCACCTTCTGGAGCAATCGACGCTCCAACTTTGTTAACACTTCAGAGAAATTCAAAGTTTTTGGAGAGGCAAAGTTCATATTGCACAATGTTGGATGCAAGGTCTTAAATATCCTTGACATTACTATAATTGTGTCCATCAAAGACCCATCGCCTTTTGTAGCCTATCTCTCGCACGTCTTTAGTGCACACATCTAGCACATTGGATATAGCAACCAGTTCTAGTTGCTTACTTCCCCCGTGTACAATTGAGATTTTCTACAAGTGATTTTACACCTAAGACCAGTGAAGGACCATATACAAGGGAAATAAAATATTAAGAGATGGGGAGACAATGTCTTTTGCTTGTCTTACAACAAAACATCCTCTCTTATTAAAATACCCAAAATAAAGGCCCTCATAACAACAGCTGAAGGAGCACTAATCGATGTCACTTTGAAGGATGCAATTGTTGACAAGGTTTTAAGGCTTCTCTGACCTTTTGCAGAGTTGCTTCATGGAAACACATCGTTGTTGAAGTCCTACCTATTCAGCAAGAAAGTGGAAGGCCGTTTCCTTACAAACAACTTTGGTTGTGTTACCGGTTTTATTGCCCCCACTGTCGAGGATGTGAAGTGAGGCATGTTGCTACCTTAACCAAAAGTCTACTTCTCTAAATGTAGTAAGAGACGTTGCTGCCTTAACCAAAAGTCTACTTCTCTTAATGTAGTAAGAGATGTGCTCGCAAAGTACTTTGTACAAATGGTTTGCTTAGTACTAAAGACTTCTATGGAGTTTTGTCTTTTCACAATACGAGGATCATAATGTAATCTCCTATCTTTCATCAAAGTTTGATTTGAGTCTTAGTGTGTTCGAGTAGATTACAATATTCTCATTGCGTTGTTGCCCAATCAAAGGTATGGAAAGTACATCCATTGACACTTATAGATCTCTCGACGTCGAATTCACGATGGAGAGATACCCAAACAACAAGTGTGTTCTATTGTGTGTATCATATCTCCTTCATTTTCACATATCCACTCACTCTTTAAAAGCTTGCATGTGCAAAGAAGTGAAGGGGTTGATAGAAGGGAAGAAACAAAGCTTCATTGAATGGAAGAATGGTTTCAACGATGCATTGTTCGAGAGTTTGTATCCAAGAGTTGCAGATTTTGAAGGGTATCTTCATTGTGTGCAACACGAAGGGTTCACACTCAACCCATTCGACTCATTTGCATTACCCACATTAGCCAAAACATATGCATTCAAATTAGAGCTATTTCTTGAAAGCACCGACCAGTTCCACAAAGTCTACGAGTGTCGCAACTGGAATCACAAAACCTTAACCATGCAGATGTTGACTTAGGAATCGACTATGACCATTTGTCCATGTAAAGTTATTCTCAACACGCTAACAAACAAAGGCAATGGTCTACAAGCATGGAAGAATGCTTGCAAAGCATCGTGCTTGAAGAAAGAGAAACAAAAAGCACCAACATTAAAGAGCACATGCAACAAAGTTTTCCCTCTTACAACATTTCAACATCAATTATCAGAAGCAAGATTCTAAAAATAAAATGTACCCGCGAAGAGATAACTGGTGGAAGCAGCAAAGAGGCAAAAACTTCCAACCAAAAAACTTCCTTTATACCAGTGCCTACTCAAAAAAAAAAAAGGAAAGAATTTCTATTGATAGAAACATCACCTCCGCCAAGTTCATTACATGATTGTTTTTCATGCAAAAGAATGTTTTTCAGGAAACAAAGCATGTACATTAGCAATGCAACATTTGAGGGGGTAAAAGAAAAAAGAGAAGATCCGAACATTGGATTTATAGAAAAGCACTACAAAATTTGTCATGAGTGCAACAACACAATAAAAAGGAACATCATCCCTAAATTTTTCACTCCATTGAATACATCACTAAATATGCCTTTGCCTGGCGTGTGCATACTAAATGATGTCGAGGAGCGCCTAATGGAAGAGGACAAGATAGAAATCGACACGTTGATACACAACTTAGTTAGCATAGAGGAAGTCATAGATTTTGAAACATAGGCGATTTATGTGCCACCTTCAGAGAATAAAAAACCGTTAGGTGTTTCCAAAGATGAGCATAGCGAGGAGTTGAATTTCTCGTCACTATATTGTGGCTTCCCTAGAATGGTTTGCAATCACAAGCTAACATATTTAGACAAAGTAAAATGGGAAATAATGCACAAGTCATTGAAATTTGCTCATAATATTACAAATCTTTTTTTTAAAGCTATAAAGGTTTTAATACATCAAGTGTTGCAATCCATATGGGTACACTTAAGAAAAAGAATGCTAAAAAATAAATTGCTATGTGCGAGGGATGAAAAAAATAATACCAACATTGAGTAGATAATGAAATCAGGGATAGGATATAGGGACTTTGAGAACCATCGCACCTCGCCCGACCACAAGGAAAGACTACGCAAAGAAGCATTTGCAATGATGCGTCAATTGGGGCCACCATGTTTCTTTGTTACTTTCTCATGCACCGAACGGATGTGGGAACCTTTAGTGAGTGCTCTCAAAACAAAGTATAGCATAGGGACTCCACCACACAATACAATGCTCCACGAACCAAGCATCATGCGGCTCATTAGGCAAAACTTGTCATGATGCACCTGATATTATACACACAAATTACAAAATATGGTCCACCTACTGCACAAGGACGACTCAATAATAGGCAATGTAGCTGATTACTTCTTTGTCACAAAGTTCCAAAGTAGAGGTAGCCAGTACGAGCATGGGATTTTGTGGGTCGAATAAGCACCGCAATACAATGTTGACAGTGATGTTGAGGTGATAGCCCTCATAGACGAGCACATCGCGTGTGACAAGAAGCTGCTAGGTGAAAAAATGACTGAAATACAGACTCACAGGCATACAAAGACATGCACAAAGGGTCAACACAAAGTTTGCAGATTCCACTATCCCAAGCCCCCATTGCATGCAACAATGATATTGGCTCCACTTGAGGGTGGGGAAAGGGATAAATTCAAAGAAGTCTGCATTTGAATTCGACAAGGAATTCAAAGAATCAAAACAATGGAGGATGTTAAGTTACCCCAGTGGTTGGACACTCTACAAATAGACATACAAGCATACATCCTATCATTAAGGGCTTTAATATCGAAACCAACAGTATTCCTAAAACATGAACCAAAGGACATCTTCACGAATGCTTTCAACAAGAAGGTTAGCTTCCTCTAGCAATCTAATATGGACATATAATTCATCATGGACCCATATGCTGCTGGATTATACTGCACTTCCTAATCACAAAAATGGATAGCACGCTCACATAATCAATGCGTGACACATTGACGACGTGCTTGCAAGAGAACAACCCCATGCAAGAGAGATTAAGGAAAATGGGAAATGCTTTTTTACATGCTCAGCAAATGAGCGAACAACTCGCAGCATTCATCACTTTGTCACTTCCTTTGCACAGATGTAGCAGAGACTTCCAATTCATTAACACAAACGTGAAGGAGAAAAGAGCATTCATTCTGAAATGTAAAGACAAACTGCAAGCACTTGACAATGACTCCACTGACATTTCTTGTCGGAGCATCATTGACAAATACATTGACCAACAGCTCATGGACGACATATGTCTGGCGACATTCACTACCGAATACAATCATAATAACAATACTTCCAAGAAAAGAAAGAAACAAAAAATCTTGAGCTTTGTCAAGCTCAACAAATTTAAAAACCCTAACAATCACCTACCGCGAGCAGCTTCTTTTGTACTGCCCCTTTAGAGAGGATGAGGAGGAACAATGAGGGGCCAAAGCCTATTATGCAAGAGAAGATATAATACGCATGAACAAAGAGAAATACAACTATCAGTACTATGACAATAACGACATAGAAAGTCCTTCGACCAACATCGCATGCGACCACGAAAATAGTAGAAGCCCATATTTTGACAACGAACCCCAAAATGAGAACTTGTACGATATATCACTAGACATGCCTGCAGTATCAAAAGTCATTAAGAGTGACCAATTTATGGTCACCGCCAAAGAGTAGCTTCTCATGTACAACACCAAGTACTTTTAGAAGATAAGATCATTTACTAAGGAGCAGCACGAGCTATTTGATAATGTCATGTTGCGAAAGCATTTGGATCCACAAGAAAAAATACACTTGTTTTTAACTCCTAATAGTGCAAGGCTTGCTTGGACATTACCACAAGACTTTGGAGCATGTTGACTACAACCTGCCCACAACCCTCTTGCTAGCCTACACCAGAAAAGCATCGTGCAATATTAATGATAACACGATTCACTCTGCCTTGCATCTTCCTACACACACAAACAACTTAACATCTTTTCCAAGGGAGAGGTTGGACACATTGACAACCCTATATTCGCAAGTTCAACTTTTTGTTTTTTATGAAATCTCGTTGGTCGAGAAAAGAACAATTAATTTTTTTGATTTGAGAATTTTGAAAAGAGATCACACACACTTCTTTGGAGTTGTAGACATCATTACGTGTGGAGACTTCTACTAGGCCAAGCCAGTGAAAGATTCGTGGGTCTTCAAAATAGCCTTAAGAGAGCTAGAATGTCTTGCGGAGACATATTGGCAAACAAAACCCAAATTCTTTGAGCTACAATCTATCATGCGCCAAAGCAATGATGCATTCATAAACACGCTCAACTCATTCAAGAAATGCATCCACACAATCGAAGACTTGGATAACATGAACAAAACATGCTTGCACCCAATACCGCTAGACCACACATTCCCCCACCTATACACAAACTTGCAAACAAGAAAACACAACACAATGATGCGGCTTTGCACGGGCAAAAGCACGTACTTCTTGCAAGGGATCACTTCTCACATGCAACATGCAACAGAACAAAAACACTATATGATCCAAGAAACACGTGGCCCGCATACCAAAATCGAGATAAAAGAAGGAATGCTAGTAGAACTTTGCTCACAAAACATTGACCAGCAAGATGGCTTGGTGAACGGCATCGATGGAGTTTTCATGACAACTTTGACATCTATCGAGAGGGATATAGTGTGGACACTATTCCCTTCAAAAGACATTGGCTTGTGAGGATGCCAAAATAACATCGATGCTTATGAAAACCACATCGCAAAACAATGGAATCCTATCTTTAGAATCGTGAAAAAGGTACAAGTAGGGCCATAAAAAACAAGCATCCTTACTAGAGAACAAATTCCTATACAATTAGCGGCGGCAACAAGGACAATACATCGTGCCCAAGGGCTAACATTGGAAAGACTCGCTTTTTCACCAAGGGGAGTACGAGGACACGGACTAGCATACACGTCTTTATCTCGAGTCAAGGAGATTCAAAGATTGTATCTATTGGAACCAATTCAAAATGAAAACTTCCACGTCGACACACATGTGCAAGATGAGATGCATAGACTCAGCACTAGCCTAGGTAACGATGGAGAACTCCCAGCAGCAGCAGCAATGTCAAAATAACATCACTAAACACAAGAACACTAGAAAAATACGTCCTCGACATTGAGGGAACAAAAAAAAATAATGGACTCAAGCATTATTTGTCTTGAGGAAACAAAAACAAGACACCAAAAGCAAGTCACACCACAAGGATCAATGCAATCAAAAAAATTTCTCACACAGGACAATGCACACTTGTATGAAAGCACTTGCCAATACATAGTGTTGAGACATACATAGACCAAGGAGTGGAAATAACATCCATTAATACAACAATTCATGACAGCACTTCCAAATCTGCAATATATATAGGCTGCCATCTCAAAAATATAACATGTTCTTGACTCATCTTTAAAAAATAATAATGACCAATAGGACAAAATAGACTTCAAATAGACATGAGCAAAGCATCACCTACATCAACAAACTTGGAAAGACTCATGCAATCCTTAGGCCTCGAACTACAACTAAATAAGCCCACAACTATCTACGGTTCACACTTGGACCACATTTGGAGTGACTTGCCATCAGCACAAATACACACAAAAATATCGCACGTGTACTAGACAGACCACTATATTGTTTGTGCATACATCGAGTAGGTGATCGCCCACATGCTTAACCGCACTTAGAAAAAAAGGGCCAGCCCTCCCCATGTCACACTTCTTGAATCCTCGGCAAAGACAATCATTCTCAAGAGAAAATAAGCCATGTAGGGCCCTTGTGGGAGCCCCACCTTGTTGGCTAAGGGGGGTAGGGTATCGTGATCCGTTTGTCTTGAAAAAAGCTAAAAATCTTTTTTAGTCTACCCTCTAGGTAGCCTTAGCAATCGTTCTCATTTTGTAAAGTAGAAATTCAAAATTTTTAGGATTAACTTGCTTCTAAAATAGGTGTGATGCTTTGATTGGCTACCATCAAGTGGGAGTTAAGTGTACTAATGGCTTTGAGACAAGTTTGGAAATGAACATTCAAGACTTAGGCCCCCGTTTTTTTATTGTCATTCCATCTCTCTCTCTCCATTCATTACCTCGTTTGGTTTACATTTTGGGCAGGCCTTATGAATGACAAAAGTCATTCATTTCTTTCACTTGTTGCGGTAGGCAGCCTAGGGAGATGTTTGGGGTTTCTCACACCTCCTTGAGCCACGGGTCATGAATGTAAGCCCTTGATTTAGGCCCTTGATTTAACCACTTTTTTAGGCCCTTGATTTAGTATAAGCCTTTGATTTAGTTGTTTTAGGTCCTTGATATAGTGGAAAGCTAAACTATATAAATGTTTACACTGTGATTGCAAGAAGCATGAGCGTAGAGTGCACAAGAGAGTCTACTCAATTTCCAGACTTGGGCTTATTGGTGCAAGGTGCAACGTGTAATCTTCAACGAAAAACTGAAAAAAAACTACAAATCTATTTGTGTAACAACTATGACTAACCAAATCACTAAGTCTATGATGTTTGATAGTCAAGAGAGAATTCTTTCAATTCATTTTTTGCTTGTCTAATCAACAGTATAGAATTCTTGACCATGTCTTGCAAATCCCACTGTAAGGAAACGCTTTCAACATGGCTTCAGAATAGCTTTGTATCTTTTCACTGTTGTAGACACTATGCAATGGTGATCATCGATAGGGTTGGGAAAGCTCTTTTATATCCTGAGTGCATGCCTCTTATACACCTTTTGCCTGGGAGTACGCTTGCTCCCTTGTTGGTGCCAATCCACTCCCCTTGGCCATCACCTTCTTCTCAAAACCCACCAGGTTGCCCTCCTATAATTTGCATATCAGTTCTCACACACCAATGCAATAGGATCAACATGAAGTGAAGCTGTGATTGATAGGAAGAGGGTGCAAAGAGAGACGACGTCTCGATCAATTTTGCAAGCTGACATTTTGAGGAAGGCTGTGGAATCCATTACCGAGTTCCAATCGCCTATTGATTCCTGCGCTAGCACAATTGGTAGGGTTGAGCACATGGATTTAGTTCTCCTTTATCTTTGGATCCGCGGGTGGTTCTCAAACACCCATAACAAGCTTTTGCATAGCTCCAATTGCAGAGAGACTTTTAGCAGACTCGATGTCAGATCCATTACAAGGCTGAGCTTGAATTCATTGGAATACTTTTTCATGTGGCTAAAAAGATCGTTGGCACAGACCCTTACCGCTTCCTTGACATAGTCCACTATAGTTTGGAGAACTAGAGGATTGGCCATTACGTCCTCATAGGAGCCTATCTCAACCACTGTTTGCTAGGTGAACTTCTCAACCTGCTGTGTTAAGGCCTTATTGCACTACTCCAGTCGTTGCACGTTACTATATTGCTGCTGCAGTAGCTGGTGGTAGTGTTTATCTCCAATTCATTCATTAGAATGTGTTCTATTTGACCCTCTTTCCTCATGACCTCTTTGCAAAATGGTGTTGTAATTTTCCTAGCTGTCTTCATGGTGTCGGACCTTTTCATGCTAGTCAACCACATATTCAATGCCCTTAGACTCACATCCTAGCACACTTTGACCTTATGCACAACTTTCTTTCATTCCTGAGGCACGGTGGCTTACTTCATTGGGCCTGCTATGTTCCTTTAATGGCGTCTGATGCTTGAGGATGTCCTTTGGTGGCATCTGTTGCTTGAGTGTGTTCGCATCATCAGATTTCTCTTCACTCGTGCTGCTCAATAAGAATCGTCATGAAGCACTGGTGTGCAATTTGTTGCCAAGGGCAAGTATAGTATAGTAACCAAGGGCAATTTACTGCCAAGGGCAAGTATAGTAGACGTCAATAAAGGATTTTTATTCATTGGTCAAGGGTTAGTTGGGTGGTTAGTGGTGTTTTCAATATAGGAGCTTTTCCTATATAGCAATTGTCCTATCTAGGGACTTTCCTATCCAGGAACTTTCCTATAGGAGTTTTTCCTATACATCAACTTTCCTTTAGAGGAACTTTCTATTTTTGGTCTACCCTACGAGGGTAGACTTTAGTAGAGTGAAGCCACTGTCATGTCAATCGAACCTCACCTTAGATTAATTTTGCCATCCTATCCCTCTTCTTAGGTTAATTTCTCCATCCATGTGTGAACAATTTAATTAATAGCCCCAAATTCCATTTGGGGGTCCCTATTCAATTTTTAGATAAAAAAGGGACCTGCATGCCAACCTTTTTTGGAAGTTCCGCTCATACCTGACCCGGATCACTCCCCTCCAATTGGACCACTATGCAGTCCTCCAGACGGTTCTCTCCACCCCCCTCATCTAGCGTGGCTGATCCAAGGGCGGCTCAGCAATAGGAAGGGGGGCATGCTAACATTCACAGAGTATAGTCATAGAATGCAAGGTAATGAGTGATTAGGCTTCATAATTTACTTCAACGGTTGCACAGCCATGGAGGGAGTACAGTTACAGGCTTTATGGGTTTTGAGCTGCAAATGGCTCAAGAACCTTGCCACTCCAGGTTTTGAGCCTCACGTCCGGGTTTTGAGCCTTAGATGGCTTAGTACTCGGATGGGCGAGGTTAACACAAGCCCTATTTGGGACTCGGTTAGGAGCTCCTCCTAACACCAGGATTGTCCCACGTGCTCTTATATGGTTAACACTAGTGCTATTTTTGACACACAGAGAAACGTAACAATAGGAGCCACAATAGAAGACGGAAGGAAAGGATAGAGAAGATGCGTTGGCACCCTATGGGCCCAAGAGCCTTGTGAATGTAAAGAAAGGGAGAGTGCAAAAAGGAAAAGGGTTGGCCCTCCCTTCAAAAGGTGACTTGTATAAAAGGCCAAATGGTTGACTTTGGTCTTCATTGTTGTATGCACAAGTTTGGGAAACAGGCTCCCTCTTCTCTTCCAAGAGTATCTTTGGGTGCTCTCTTGTTTCCCTTGTTGTGCCTTTGT
The DNA here is from genome assembly GCF_047967505.1 of Dipteris shenzhenensis. Taxonomy (NCBI): domain Eukaryota; kingdom Viridiplantae; phylum Streptophyta; class Polypodiopsida; order Gleicheniales; family Dipteridaceae; genus Dipteris; species Dipteris shenzhenensis. Next base: position 6,304,870 of record NC_141596.1, on the reverse strand, counting down.
GTTTTCCACTCCATCCCCCTTCACTCTCTCCTTCCCTCCTCCTCCTCCCTTCTCCCCTCTCTTCTCCCCTTCTCCCTCTCCTCTCCCTTCTCCGGACAGCTCGTGCTTTGCATTTCTCTCACAAGGAGTAGCTTGGAGTGGAGGCTCCATCGGCATTCCTTCAAGATACCCATGACACCTGAGTCACAGTTGAGACTATACATAAATGTATCAATAGGCTAACTAAAAAATCTTTGTTTACCAACGTGAAGTAATCGATGCCTTGAATAAGTAGAGTAGCAAATGTATTCTCCTCTCCCAATTGAAATGACAACACATGGCACTATTATTAAGAACCATATGAGACTATTGAGTTGCATATGTACACATGTAAGTGTTTACTTCATTGCTATAGAAGCTAGTGTAATGTACTGTGTGTGTGTGTGCGCGCACGCGCATGTGCACGCATGCGTATTGCCTATAATGAGATTAGACTACCCCCCAAGCTTGATAGTGCTAATTCAAGAGCTTTTCATAAATTTTTTACAATCAATAGTAGGCACCCCTTAAGTTAGTTAGATTAAGTAAATAACGAATCTCCTTCTTTTTTAGCAAGTTACCCAATCAATAGTAGGCACCCCTTAAGCTAATTAGATTAAGTAAGTAAAGACCAAATCTCCTTTTTTAGCAAGCTACCCAATCAATCCATTTTTAGGAAGGGATTTAGGGAACATGATCTCATGTCCACCATGCCTCGAGAGATAGAAGAAGCATGTAGTTTTTTGGTAGATTTTCCAAGCAAAAGATACCTAGGTAAATAACAAAACTTGGGGAGATTCTATCTAGCAATTTTTTTTGTGTGGACTTTATTTTGAGTTTTTCCTCTATCCCTTCAACACAAATTTCTAAATCAAAGCCATAGCTCCTATTATCATTCAAGAGAAAGTGTGTTAATTGTTTCCCCTATCATCTACCATCAAATTTAATATAAAAAAGAAAAAGCAATATAGAATTGCGTAGTGGAAAAATTTAAGATTGTGCATGGAAGGAGAGGAAATATGAAATTGTATAGTGCAATGTGTTGGAACTTGGGGAGAGAGGAGAGCTTCATCATGGAGGTGAGTGAGAACACATGAGATATTCAAATGGGTGCTCTATTCATTGTGAGAGGGAAGTCCCTCTTTTCATAGAAATGGAGAGAGGGTGTCTAAATCAATGGCACCTCTCCTACATCAATGGAGGTAGCTCCTAAATCATAGGAACTCCACAATCATAGGCACCACCCCATGTGGGGGCCTTTGCATTACACCATCACCTGTGTCATGGTCTAGGGTTTTCAATGTATCACTGATAACTCCTAGCTATGTTTCTATATTTTGTGTTTGAGTTTCAAGTTTAGTGAATTTAGTATACGGAATTCCATAATCACCGTAGTCTATGTTCTCCACGTTATCCTCTTGATTTTCAATTTTTACCTTATGTGTTTCCTCTCCAACTATTGCTTTTCCCTTTCTAGCCCTTTCCTTGGCCTCCCTAATCATATCATCCCTTTTTGGAGTTGCCATTTTAAAGATGTGTATTTTCCAAAATTTATAAAGCAAAGCACTTTATGTCAAAGAGAAAAATATGATGCCCACTTCCTTGATATTTGTTGGAGGTTTTGGATTTGTCTTTGAAATCGAGTCGTCCTCGCATTCTTTTGATTCATGATCTCGCTTCCCGTTCTTTTGCTTCCCTTGATATCAAACTTTGAAATCCCACTTTTCGTTTCCTTTACATTTCGAACTCCTCGAACTGATCTCCAATCTTCTTCTTTGAAAATGGCGAGGTTAGGAAGATTGGGAAGAACAAGGGGGTAAAAAGGATTTTAAAACCTTAGGAAGAAGAGGGGTAGAAAAGGTGTTGATGATGTAGCTTTTACTAAGGTCTTGTAGACCTTAGATGATGTGGAACATCTCTGTTTCTTGCACCTCTCCTCTTGAAGACCATGTTGATCTTGATTTTCAAACTCTGCAGAACTTCTATACCATCGCTCAAGCCTGTAGAAGGGAATAGCTAAGCTACGTATCATACGCAGTAGCTGTAGGCTATAGCATGTCTCTTGGAAGGCTGTGGGACTGTGAGTATAAGCTTGTGTTATGAAGCTGGGCTTGCAGATGAGTCAGACAACCATTCAAGAGGCTAAGTCTTGACTAATAAGCTCTTAACTTGGTTTGGTTTAGCTTGCTGTCACGCCAATTTTGAAATCCATAAGCCGCCCCTAAGAGTCTGGACCTTTGGCCAAGTAATGGAAGGCTGAGCAACTAACATCTGCACTGGTCTCGCAGTGTCTTGCAATCAAAATGATGGTCGCACGGTAGCCACAGCTCCTTGACAGACTCACAGCAATGCTCCTGCTGTGCAAGAAATATCGCAAGCCACTCTTGGGTCCTTGGGCCTTGAGTCTTGACTAAAATCTACTTCACAAAGCGTGCGACCCTCGAATTTAAGTAATACCTCAGCGGCAGTGGCGTAGCCCTCAAACTGTCAGACATAGCGCTTCAATTCAGCACCATAGCAGAAGCTAAGCTCTACAGATTTCAAAAATGGTTGCTAGAATTTGACGACAATTCACACGCTTGCTAAGATTCCATTTCATCATGTATGTTCATCCCTTTCTCTTAACCGCTCTAATACCAATGTAACATGACCATAAAAAGGGCTCTCTTTGATTCCCCACCCAGCCACGATTCGTCGAGTGCTCCCTCTTTCATCCATCCGTCAACTTTGCTTGAGTTCCCTATTCTTTCTTCCTTTTGTGGAGCCTTTCTCTAGTAGAGAATCTCCCCTAAACCCAATGCTTGCCACTTGGAGCCCACCTGAGTGCCGCATGTCATAAAGGACCTTAGTACCTTAATGCCCTTTAGGCCTTAACATTGCACTCCCATTCTTGCCTAGGACTAGGATAGTTCCTAGTCCCTGACCCGCTAGGCTCCGATCGGCCAAACACTGTTGAGCCCTTTGGTTTCCCGCTTCTCCATAACCACACCAGAATATTTTGGGAATATGGCTGACGTAACATGCTCTTGCTACATTATTTAAATATGGGAGGGTGATGGAGGCATGTCGAACCTATCTTTGAATTCTAAGACTCTTCTAGTGGGTGCTTGTGAAACTCTCCTTCCTTGAATCACATATTCAAAATCATGGTAGATGCCTAAATGCTCTCCTAGCCTTTTGTTTCATTGAACACTTTCCACATCTCCTGGGAGGTTTTGTTGATTAGTGCATATTCTTGCCACACTCACTGTAGTATCTGCAACTTTAACTACTTATTGTGGGCTAATGTAACTTGATCTAGTGTAAAAGGCCATCAACTATGCATCAAAAAGGTATTAGAATGAATCCAATTTGCAAACATGCTCACCCCATCAATCTTTCTTCATGATTTTGTAAGGGAAAGTGACTCTCCTTTAAAATTTACATTCACACTAGAACCATTGGTCCTTTAGGGCTCATATCTACACATGGTCTTAGTGCTCATCCTTTTGTTGGATGTGACATGAGAGGAGATAGGCAATACAACTAGCCATTCATCTGTGAGTCTTGTTGAGTTTGAATCTATAATGAGCTTGCTTGTCAAAAATTTGGACATAAGAATGCTTACAAAAAGGTTATAGTGGTGAACAAATTTAAGAGAATCAAGGTCAAATTTAATAATCTTCATGTTTTCTATTTTGAGAGAAAAGCAAAGCCAATCATCTACAATATTCTAGAATCAAAATTTATTTCTAAGTTCATTTAACCATTCAGCTTTCAAGCAAGGCTGGGAGTCCCATGAGGTGATTAATAGATCTTTGAAGCGTTGATGGTTTTTAGTTTATTTTCACTATGTGCATTTTTATCAGGCAATACTTTTTTTTCTTCTCTTGAATAGGATGTCATTACATTGGTACATATGTTGATATAATATGTGAATGCAAAAATATAAACAAACTTTTGATGAAGTCATTTGGAGTATTTTTAAAAATGTATTTTAATGAAATCAAAGTGCATGTGTGTATCAATAAAATTTCAATATTTTAAAATTTCATGTAGGTTAGAGAGATAAAATTTTTAATATTTTAATTGCAAAGAAAATATGTAACCCTAAACCAATGAATTATATAACCCTGAACTGATGTATATAATTCTTAGCTACACCTATTTAATAGTTAAAGTTTAAAAGAAAAGACAAAGATTTATTTGATGACCATTGTAAAAGTACACATTTTAAGTATGGTCTTGATATTAAAAAAAAATCAAACATCTTGACACGTAAACCATCAAAGAATAGAGGCACAATACATAAGTAACAATGCTTAAAATATGATGAATATAGTATCTCTCATGCTCATATAGAGACATTAGTTTTGCTCACATGTGTGAATTGCTAAACTCCTATTTTGGAGTGTGAAGTGTAGGAAGATACTACTCAAAATTCTTCCAAAATGAAATTCTTGGTTTGCATATGTGCCACTTTCTTATATGTGGCTTTGTTGCAAGAACACGGTTTGCAACTTATGGATCTCAAAGTACATGGCACCACCTAAAGGTGTTTCCACATCACTATAGTATTCTGTATTTTGGTCCTAGGACATGGTAAAACAATCAATTTTTAGTGGCTTTTGATTGCAAAATATGAAAAATTTAGGACTTCACAAAATTCATATGAATTCTTACATTCTAAGGGAATCTTTAATCATCACAAAATGGCAACAATATAATGTTGCCATTTCAAATGTAACATTGTTAACGACATTAGTTGCAGTAATCAATAGTTGAATCACATTTACTCTCAAAATTTTCTTGTGTTCTATTATGGCCCCTTACACATCTATTAATCATTCTATGTAGTCTTTTCTTCATAGGAATTTCACTTCTATTATATAGTCCCATCATTGATGTACCAAGAATACATAAATCTAAAATGATCATCTAAAGTGTCAATGTGTGCATTGAACTACAACTTAGCCCATCTAGAAATGTAATCAAATGAGTTGGAGACTTCACCAATCAATTTGCAAATAAATTTTTAGACATAGCTTTCCCCAATAGATGATCTCTTAGTTCCTAATAGGTAATTGGCTTATAAGCGTACACCAGGAATATGTGACTCTTTTCCATTTCTTACATGCCTCGCAACACCAAATTTTTCTTCTAGTTCCAAGTTCAATTTGCAATACTTTTTCAAACATAGCTTTCAACACAGTATTAGTAATTTTGGAAAAATCCCAACATTTTGAAAAATTCTCAATTTGAAAGGAAAGAATAGTGAAAATCATATATACAAAGATGTATTCGAGTTTTTATTTGGCCACATATTATCTCATCCTATTGAAACATGAGAATATTACATTATACTGTTCAAATATTAAAAAGTTTGCATGTGAACTACCAATTCAAATATTATATCATACTATTATTGAAAAATTTGCATGTGAACTACCAATTTTAAATCAATTTTGTGAATCCAAACATGCTCATATAATTTTCATGCATTGTGAATTTTCTTATTGACAAGAGAAAGATGGTGTTAAGCAACACGTTTGATATTCAAATATTGTTACATGGAAATATATTACTATGCCAACAACATGACAATAGTGTTGCATCTTAAAACTTATACTCACAAAACAAATCGTAAATGGAAATATATAAATTGGGACTATGCTAACAACATGATGACAAAATATGAAGAGGGGAGAGGAGAAGAGTGGAGATGAGAAGAGAGGGCACAGCTAGAGAGAGAGGACACATATCATTGATTGTAGGATTTTCTGAATCTTTAGTAAGTTTCAAACTCTTATATGGGAGTGGCTGCAATCTTGCAATCTGCCATATGAAACTTCTTCAGGAGACTCAACATGTTTAAGTTGACTCATAAAGGTGCTGTTTGAATCTCTCCAGAACTCAATTTCAAGACAATAGTGTATAAGTCCAAGATCTTTCATGTCGAACTCTGCATATAAGTCTTGTTTCAATTTCTTAATGAAGCTATCCTTGCTTCGAGTCACAATCAAATCATCTACGTACAAAAGTGCAATAGTAATGTCTTCCCCTTGAACTTTGTAGTAGAGAGTATGATTTGCATTGGATTTCATGTATCCCAGATCAACAAAATACTGGTTGATTCTGCTGTACCAACTTCTAGGTGTCTTGTTTAAGCTGTAGAGACTTTTCTTGAGATGGGAAACTTGATTCTCCTTTCTTGGTTCAACATTATCTGCTGATTGTTGCATGTAAACTTCCTCGTCTGGGTAACCATTGAGAAATGCATTCTTGACATCGAGCTAGTACACATTCCATCTGTTGAGTGTTGCTAGTGATATCGAGAACCCTATGGAATCCATCTTTCCTACTGGAGCATAAGTCTCATCATAATCTTGACCATACTGCTATGCAAATCCTTTTGCAACTAGTCTGGCTTTAATCTTTGAATGCTTCTATCTAGATTATACTTCACTTTATATAGCCATTTGTTTGCTATGGCCTTCTTTCCTGGTGGAAGGTCACATAATTTTCAAGTAATATTCTTATACAGAGCATCCATTTTTTCATTCATAGTAGTTTGTCATTTTGGCTTGTCTACTGCATCTTCGAAGTACACTGGCTCTTCTATAGCCATGATGGTAGTCATAAGAGCAGAGTTGGTGGTTTCAACCTGAATTGCTTTGCCTTTTTGAGCATATGTCAATTTGACTGGAGGTTTGTTTTTCCTAGTAAACCGTCTGAGTTGATGTGGATCTGCTTGGGGTGCTTTTGACAATTCTTGCTCTTCTTCATCAACCTTTTCTATAGATGACTGTGAAATTGTCTATCTTCTGTGCATTTGAGTTTTTTCATTCTGATTCCTCATCAAAGATTACATCTCTGGAGATAATGACCTTGCGGTTAATGGAATCATACAACTTGTATGCACCTTGATGCATTTACGTGACTTTGCATTCAATTTTCTGCGATGATCATTATGTATGTGGGCATATGCTATGCAACCAAATATGCGGAGATGCCTAATGCATAGCTTGTATCTAGTGAATGCTTCATAAGGTGTCATACCCTGTATTAGTTCAGTAGGAAGCCAATTAAGCAAGTAGTTTGCCGGGACTATTGCTTTTGTCTAATACTAATTCGAAAGATGCTTCTCAGTAAGCATTGCTCTAGCACTGTATGCTAAAGTACCATTCTTCCTTTCAGCTCTTGCATTCTGTTGAGGAGTATTTGCACAAGTGAATTGTCTTTGAATGCCGTGACTTCTGCAAAAGTTCATGAATGCTAAAGACATATTCATCTCCTCTATCTGATCTCATGACTTTGATCTTTTTGCTTGTCTGATTTTCTACCATGGCTTTGAATTCTTGAAATATGAAACACTTCAGATTTCTCTTTCAAAAAGTAGACCCAAGAATATCTACTGTAGTCATCCATGAAAGTCAAGCAGTAAAGTGAACCATTGATATTGTGGGTTTGGGCAAAACCCCATACATCTATATGTATCAAATCAAGAATACCTCATTCTACAATAGCTTCTAAGCCCGCTACGAACAGTCGATACCCGTCGGAGCCGCTTCGTCAATGGAGGGAGCCGCCTTGTGTGACGGTCGCTTGGAGTCGTTGAGAGCAGAACATATGGCTAAAGGAGCTTATGGATGAAGGAGCTTGTGAGCCATGCGTTGGTCGTGTTGGGTGTCAAAGCGTTGAAGGCATTGGAGGCGGTCTGGCTGGCGTGAGTTGTGAGTCGCTGGAACCATCTGGAGCTTTGATACGTGTAGCCGTCACATGAGACACTGCTCCATCCGTCGAGGAGCCGCTTGGCTCGTTGTTGCTCGTCCCTTTGAAGTCCGACTGCGAGCGTTTGAGCGTTTGTTGGCAATCATATGTGAGCCACGTTCGAGCTACGTTGAAATCTAATAGAGCTGGAGCGATGTAGATAGAAGCCGGTCGTGGAGTCTCTGCCTGTAGGTCACCTGTGAGCCTTGTTCCGTTTGGAGGCTCGTTGGCTTGAGCTGAGCTCGTTGGTGGAGCTATGCTGAACCGGAGCGTAGTTCATTGTAGCCTTTGCTGTTTGGAGATGCTTGCACCTTAGTTGTTGGTAGCCTTGAAGATAAGGTTATGCTGCTTTCGTGTAGATAGTCGTTTGACGAGGGAGAGTCAGTGGAGGCTTGAGTTAGAGTCAATGCATTTGCAGCTAGAGCCTTGAAGCCGTAGCTTTGTCGACAGATGCTTGTAGGTCTGAGACTGCATCTATTGCTGATGACCAGTGTCGAAGGGAAGAGAGCTTCTCACAAAGCAACCTTCCAAACCAACCTTACACATAAATCTCTCATTCACTAAGGAAATATTTCTCTCCGAATGGGAAGACGAAAATTTGACAAACTGAACTCTCTCTTAGAATCAATTTCTATCATGAACTAAGAAATCTCTCATAAATCTCTCAACTATAGAAATTGATCTAGTTCTCACAAGAATGGATGGAACCCTACTCTCATATGCAACCACTCTGCCTTCCTACATAAGTACTCCACAAACATTGTTGCCACTTGCATTGCATTGAAGAACAAAAGGCTTTCGCAAGTCTGGCAAAATGATACCAGGATCAGAGCATGACTTTTCCTTCATCTCATTGAATGTTGCAATTTCTTTCTTTCACCCAACGGAAAGGCACTGCCTTCTTCTGTAAAGCATGTAAAGGTGAAGCTATCTCAGCAAAATGGCATATGAAGCGCCTGTAATATGAACACAAGCTAAGAAAACTACGGACTTCATGTAGGTTCTTCAATGGAGGCCAATTCTTGATTGCCTCTATCTTGGCAGGTACCATCCTTACTCCATCCCGCGAGATGATGTGTCCTAGGAAATGTATCTTTGGCATGAAGAACTCACTCTTTTTAGTGTTGACCTACAACTTGTGTCTCCTGAGCTCTGCAAATACAACTGCCAAGTATTGCCTATGCTCCTCTTCATCTTTCGAGTGCACAATAATGTCATCAAAGAGTGTTCCCACCACAAACTTTGTGCTCTCTGAAAAATGCGTCCATCATGCGATTGAAGGTAGCAAGAGCATTAGTCGGACCAAATGGCATGACAAGAAACTCATAAAACCCAAAAGTAGTCCTAAAGGCAATCTTGTGTACATCTTTGGGCCTAATTCGTATCTGATGATAACCACTCTTCAAGTCAATGCGACTGAAGATGGCTGATCCCTCTAATCGATCCAAGATGTCATCAATGCGTGGGATGGGAAATCGATTCTTGATAGAGATCTTATTCAAAGACCTGTAGTCAATACACATTCTCCAAGATCCATCCTTCTTTTGCACTAGTAGGACGGGAGAGCAATATGGAGAAGAGCTTGGCTGAATCAGCCCCTTCTGTGGCAATTCATTCACCTAACACATGATCTCCTCCAGTTGTACCGCACTAACCCTGAATGGTGGTCGGTTCGGTGGAGAGCTACTAGGAATGATATCAATGATATGATCTTCTGGCCTTTCAGAAGGTAACTCCTCTGGGAGTCCATTTGAGAAACAATCTTGAAACTAAAATAAAAACTCAGTTTGCCGTTTTTTCAGCTTGGAGAAATTAGATTCATCCTCTACTAGTTCCTTTTCTTTTACAAATATCAAATGCGCTAAAAGATGCTGTTTCATTACGGAAGATATTGCCAAAGTGGATACAACTGGGACTGATTCCCCTTCATGTTTACATCTATGACTCGGGTTTTAACCCTATAAGTCAAGGTAATCTTCTTATCATGTGTATCAATGATAGCATGAACACGGTACATCCAAGGTGCATCCTCAGCATATCCCTGAGTGTGAATTTGTAGCTTCCCTATGAAAGGAGTGTAGGGGTATTGGGCTCCGGATTAGCCATGTTGGACTCACAAAGAGGGTCGATCTGATCTGGTCGAAGACCGAACTGAGCTGCAAGTTCAGGAGTTATAAAATTTGCTTTGGCCCCTGAATCAAAGAAGTACAAACAATGCCGATCCCGTAGCTTGCCCCATGCTCCGCACATCTCTCATCATGCTCACCCCCAATGATATCAAGAATGTGGCCAGCACTTGGCTTGGGTTTCTTGCCTCTAAAACTCAGCCCGAGTTGCTGCAGGTTCTTTTCTCTTCTTGTTAGGACAATCTGCTGTCCTATGACCAGTCTCTTTGAAAAGGAAACACTTTCCTTCAGAAAACAATTTCTTCCTCTCTTCGGAGGTGAGGGAAGAGGGCTGCTGTTTTCTTCTCTGGCCTGCCACAAACTTTGATTTGAAAGGTACTTTTCCAGCTTGCTGTGGTTTCTTGTGCTCCTCTTTAAAGTTGCTTTTAAAGTCTGAGACTCTACCATGCATAAGTAATCTGTGTTTGCATTCTCTATCAACTGTGACATGCTGGAAATGTGTCTATGCAATAGTCCCTCAACTCTTTAGGAAGACACAACAATACTTTTCAACCAGCTCTGAAAAGGGGATTGTTCTGTAGGAGCTCATAGGCAGAAGTGCATCCCAAAACTTCTTAAGGTAGTCTTCTAAATTCTTGCATTCCAGCATTCAGGTTATGCCACTGAGTCATGACATCCACTTCAAATGTAGTGGTGAGCCATGTGGCTGAGAATACCTTCTTGAAATCAACCCATGTAGCAGGTGTCTGCCCCTGAAGAAGTAGACTAGACCACCACTGCATTGCATTACCTTTGAGAAAAGTGGCTGCCTTATTGATTTTCGAAGACTCTCTGAAGTAACCTCCAGCAAAAGCCAAGTCAAATTGCTGCAAAAAGGTAAGATCCTTAATCCTATCTGCATGCTCATTGAAGGTCTCAAACTTCACTGCTGCCCCCCCCCCTCCTTGTAATCCTTCATCTTAAGCCTGGGTTCCAGATGATCATAGCCAAGGGGTTGCAAATAAAGAGACTGCTGCCCTTGGGGTCCTTCTGGAGCTTGTATAGCACTCCTCACAGCTAGATTTGGTGGCACAGGTGGTATTGCTTGAGTGTGAGATACCATGGGACTACCTCCCTGTATTCCAGGCTGTATCCCCACATTAGCATACAAAGAATTTGGGGCTGGTTGTGAGGTCATGGCCTGAAATATAGATCCTCCTCCTAAGTGAGTTGGCTGAACCACATGCTATGGTTGAGCTGGCTCCCCTTGCTGCACATTCTGAGCATTGCTACCATGCTCATTCCCATGTGGTCCTTGCCTCTGTGGCACTGCAAGTGGCTGTACCACTGGTGTCTGCGGCTCTGGTAGTGGCTGTCCCACATGCATTTGTGGATCCTGTATGCGCTGTGCCTCTGCCCTCGGCATTAGAGCTGGATTATGTACACTCTCAGCAAAGCTCTATTTGAGATGAGTTAAACCTTGCAACAGAGAAGCCATCTGAGTTTGCATCACGGCCATAGCATTTGTCTGTACACTTGGGTCTGCACCCAATGCAACTGTACTAGCAGGATTATGTACTTGTGGAGCTGGCTGCCCCAATGCATCAACCTGAGTATTCTGCCCTTCATGGGCTGCATCTTGCACTCTTATTCCAAGGTGTGCTCCCCTTATCTACTACTCTGGCTCAGACTCTGAGTCTGCATCATAACCAAGCCTTATATGCTCCATATTAAAGGCAATGGGTGGCTGTACCAAGAAAAATCAGCAGATACTTTCTCTGCCCAACCTGCCCAGGGACTCCTCTGGATGATTTGATGAGGGTCCCAGCAACGGAACCACTGCAACCGGCCTTTGACTAACAAAGGGCAATATATCTTACTCTATTATCTCACAATACCAAAATACAGCCACCATGTTCCATTGCCATTGCCCAAACACAATACTTAGAGCATATAATTCCACAACATAGCATCACTGAACCAAACAAAACAAGGGAGGCTAGAATGCCCCTACTCAATAGCATACACAGTGACACCTCTTGACCTCAACACTTGGCGCTCCTTGTGGTATTTATTTATTCTCACTGACTAGTTCAAATACAAGGGACTCCCTTCTTGAACTCACCTGCAGGTGCAACCCAGTACAATGCCAACCCGTGGCTGTGCAAGTGACCAACTCCCAATGATATTCTCTTGGTTTCTTTCAGTAGCCAAGCATTTCACAAGTACAACAACCCGACATCATGCCAAGCAATGCATCCACATAAATCAAAGCCATTACTGAGCCCAAGGCTTGCCACTGCACCCCCAAGAAGACAGTATCACAACCAGTGCCCCAGTGCTCTCCCGAGCCAACGGCAGGTCATCCAACCTTGCACAAGCTTGGAACAGAGTTGCGGATGCTTTATCTACAGGGCCTAAAGTGAATAATGTCAGCATAGCATATCACCACGACTTATGAAAGAGCTTTATTTACAGGATCTAGATTTCGAAGAGACCATGAGAAATATTCAATAGGGAGTATCATTCAGCTAGTATACACTGAAAGACAGATTTCTCATGAAAAATGATCATCTTTGTGTGACCCAAGACATGCGAGCCAAAGTCTTGGAAGAATGTCATGTTCCTCCTTATGCAGGGCATCGAGGTATTCTATGTACTACACAGGCCATTGAGAGGGATTTCTTTTGGCTAGGGATGCCGAAAGACATTAACAAGTTTGTAACTGAATGTCTTATGTGCCAAAAGGTAAAGTATGATAGGCAAAAGACCCCAGGACTTCTCATGCCGCTGCCCATACCGCAAGGACCATGGGAAAGGATCGCCATGGCTTTCATCTTTGATCTTCCTAGATCCAAATATGGGAATGATGGGATATGGACCATCATTGACAAGTTCAGCAAGCAGGCCCATTTCATTCCAGTAAGAAAAACTATGAAGGCAGACCACATGGCTAGATTGTTTTTGGCACAGATCTTTAAGTACCATGGGATGCCGAAGTTGATTGTTAGTGATCGAGACCCCGGGATGACTAGTTTATTTTGGAGAGCATTATTTGATAATATGGGGACGAAGCTGGACTTTTCATCCTCAGTCAGACATACAAGGTGAGAATGCCAATTCCATGGTATTGGATCTTCTCAAGTGTTATGCATCCGAGCAAAAGGTCACATGGGAAAAGTATCTTCCTCTTGTGGAATTTGCATACAATAACACTGTTCAAAGCTCCACAGGAAAATCCCCATTCGAAGCTATTTATGGAAAGGTGATTCTACCACCTATCCTTAGAACAAAGGATGAGATATTTGCAGCTGACCAGTATGTCCAAGACTTAGATACATCTTTCTCTCAAGTTCGGACAGCAATTGAAAGATCTTAACAAAAGCAAAAGAAGGCAGCAGACAAGTACCTGAGACTTGGTGCTTTTCAAGTGAGTCTTCTAAAGAAGTATCAAGGACCAGAACCCACAGAACCAGTTCAAGAAGAGCCACCTGAGGTGGAAGAGATGGAGGAGACCCTCCAACCAGAACAAATTGTAAATCATACAGAGAAGAAAGGACCCAAAGGCAAGGTTATCTGTAGATACCTTGTCAAGCACTTGATGCCAAGAAAGTAGATGAGGAATTCTTCTCAAAGTATCCTCAAGTTCTACAATTGTATCAAGAAGCTTTTCAATTGAGGACAACTGTTTAGCAGCCGAGGGGATGTCACCATTTGGGACTTCTCCTACAAAATAAAGAGTAATCTTTATTAGAATTGACTTCGGTCAAAGAATAGTGAAGTTGGTGAGTCAGGAATAAGTTTTATTATTTTTACTTTTGCCTTGCATTGGTAAAAAGAGAACTGTGGGGATGCCCACAAGGGACTAGAAATAGTCCAAGAACTAGGAATGTATGCATTTCACTAACCTCTATTGGTTTAAAGTGTTGGAATTTGTTTGTGCAATGTGTAGGACCCAAGAGAATGCAAAAAGGACCCAAGATTGTGGAGAAAAGCACAAAAAAAACAGGTCCCACAAGGCTCTCAAGCAAGGATAAGCGAGGCACCTTTTTAAAAGAGGGCCCACAAGACTAAAAAGACGCCTAAAGCCTCCAATTTAGGAAGAAACGCTTGAAAGCTTGGCTTTTAGAAAGCAGGCCCTAGCTTTTTGCTAGGCCAAGTCTATAAAAAAAAGGCCCCAGGCCTCCCAAATGTATTCAGAATTGTACTCAGTTCTATGCTCTTTCAAGAGCCAGTTGTACAAAGATTATTCTATTGCAATAAAGACCTTTAGGGGGGTCCAGCCCTTTTCTGGGCCCTAGTGATGTGTTTTGCTCCTTACCCCTTCTACCCCAGCACTCTATCTTGTTGGCGATTTGATTTCTACAATTTCAGCACGTTTCCCAAGGAATGTACGGAATTTCCAGCACCAGGCATCTTGCCCTGGGTACCGCGATTTGCTTCAAAAGAGTCCCGCATTGATTGTGAACTATCCCACGGTGCCAAATTGACTTGCGATTTCATCCGGTTTGGGTTTCATGCAGAGGCCATACACGAACACGGCGAGTGACTAGAGCAGACTCGGTCTATCTCAGCTCTTCTTAGAGGAGACTGCCAGAGATGAGGTGTCACTCTTGACACAGCCCATCGGATGCAGATATCAAGGAGATCACGTCCGCCGCCACAGCGTGAGATAGCTCGAAAGACGCAGATCCGGGATATCTTTGCAGCCCAAGGGAGAGACACCATGGCACCAGGCTTCGGGTTCTCAGTCTCAGCTCACAATTTCTCAGCTTATGAGTTTCTGATTTTCAAGTTCGAGCTTTTGAGCTCTTTAGCTTAGTATAGCACTCAGCAAGGACCCTAGCACACCCTTTGCTTCAGCCCACAGAGGCTTGTATGAGTTTCTTTCTCTTTTGATGTACTTTTTCCCATAGGCACCATAAGGCCTCCCGAAAACATTAATCTCTCTCTCTCTCTCTCTCTCTCTCTCTCTCTCTCTCTCTTTTCAATGGCACTAGAGTCATCTAGACAACTAGCCATCGCACGGCTTGGTATGCACACATATCCAGTTGCTCTACTAGTTAAGGTATTCAAATGGACCGCCTTCCCCCCTTTCAATATAGCTTGGACGCCCCATCCCTCCAGATCTCACGAGATGAGATCAACCGTATCATGCGGTTGGATCTACACATGGGGGGAGGGACCAGGAGTCCCCACCAAGATCCAGTTCTACCACAACCATTTCTTGACAGTATAAGAGGATGGGGTGATTATTAGACCTCGGTAACTGGACGACAGATGGGTCTCACACGCACTGAGGATTGCCATCGGACAGATATGCCTCTCATCCCACCAATTGAAGATCGAGGCAAGGAGAGCCAAAGGCACGCCTAGGGAGTAGAGGATATGGAAGCTATGCACATTGCTAGAGGTAGAGAAAGAGGAGCACTTCCTATGCACTTGCCCAGCATACTATGAGATCCAAGGATGGTACCATTATCTCTTTCAAGAGGGACACGGTTTTGGGCCACTCTCCCGACTGAGCCCTTTTCATGACCAGGTTTGCGTTGGCTTCTATTTGATGTAGATGCGGCAACACAAAGAGACTTTATTGCAGCACATCAGGCAGTAGGAGGTGACAAATGCCACGGAAGGCTGACCGTGTGCAACGACTTGTCACACACTTTTATGCTTTTGAGCCAACCCTAGGACATACGGGAGTAGAGGAGAAGATAGCTGACATAAGGACAGCATGGATCAGTGGGAAGAGACAGCACAACGCGGTGGAGGGAGGGACACAGAGACCACACATGATGCAGAGGCTGACCAGAGCACGCACGATGGACGTCCAGCCCATCCCAGCTCTACTCAGTGCGAGACGACCCGACACACACAAATAAGACACATCTTCGCAGCCCACATAAGAGCCACCATCGAACCTGCCTATATTTTTTTGAGTACTAGTTTTGAGTACTAGTTTTCAAGTTTTGGTTTTTGAGTTTTGAGTTTTTGTAGCAAAGCAGTCAGCAAGGGCAATAGCGAGCCATTTACCTCAGCCCACAGTGGATTGTATGACTTACCCGTGGATTGTGCTTTTGTCTCATAGGCCCACAAGGCCTCCCAAAGACGGTAATACATCTCTCTCTCTCTCTCTCTCTCTCTCTCTCATATCAGCCCCCATGGCTTCCTATTTCTCAGCCCAAGTGGCTTCCCTCAGCTCCTATCCTAAGCTGCTAGTACAACTCCCCCTTCTCCTCTGTGGAGGCTCAGATGTGGGGAGTTGACCTCTCTAACCTCCAACAAAACCTGGCATTTTACAAAATAAGTAGGTCATAACAATATCCTCACCATTGCTAGGAAGATAAAATAAAGATCACTGTTCAATGTGACAATGTAGTCCTTGAGTGCTTGAATTTTTATATACATATACCTTTGTAAGACTAGAATATACACAATCGTACAAATTCAGATCTTTGTTGTACAAATTTCTACATTGAAAATACAAAAGAAAACAATGGAGAAGAGAGATGAGCTAGCAATAATTTATCAAAAACAAAAGGTACACATATCTAGCAAGCAAAGCAATGCTTATGTCATCATCAGTGAGCATAAGCAGCTATAGTGGGTTTCTAAAGACCCCCGGTGTCTCTTGAACTGCATGACATTCTTGAACTAAGTTGCATAAGTTTTAAGTCTCTTCAAAAACAATCTGCATAGTTTTTTGGCAACTAATACGAGTAAAAAGGTTTTTGCAAGCAGTCATTCTTGCCCCATGGCTGCACAAAAGAATCCACACAAAGTAAGAGAAATCTTGGAAAAATGTCTAACAACTATCTCACCAATAATCATCACATGAACATACACCATGCTCAATATGATGTAAACGATTAGCATCCCTCACAATTATTTTTCATTGAACAACCTTGGAGATGAATTTTGCAGCAGAATGACAGTCAGAGCACACCCGAAGGTTCTTGGTGATACGAATAAGTGTTCCAGGGGGAGTGGAAATAAGCCCAAAGGCAATCGCCAGCTTCTCACTATGGTAGCTAAGCGTGTATTCTCTCTCTTCCTCATCCATTTCATGAAGCACTGCATGTGTATCAGACACGTATCCTGCCCCCTTCATGCAGCTACTCAACCTCCGCAACTCATTATGTATATCCTCCTGTTGAGGATGCGATGTGTCTGCAGCAACAAATTCATGCACCACATTATTCACCTCAATACAACTGCGACCTGGCACTTTCTTCACACCATTATCAATCATTGCCTTTCTCACCTTCATCACATCATCCCACCTACCTGCATTAGCATGGATGTTTGCCAGTAATACATAGGGTGTAGGATTCCTTGGATCTAACTCAAAAACAAAACTTGCAGCACGCACTGCACGCTCTACATCATTCTGAATTCTGCATGATGCCAGCAAGCTTAACCATGCCGGAGCAACATGTTCAAATGGCATATCAATGATCAGGTCCTCTACCTCTTTCAAGAGTCCTCTTCGCCCAAGAAGATCAATCATGCACAAATAATGGTCCCTTGATGGAGTAATGCCATGGTTACTCTTCATAGAGGCAAAGTATCGCCTCCCATCTGCAACCAGACCTGTATGACTGCATGCGGTGAGGACACAAATAAAAGTGATGCTGTCTGGCTCAAAACCTTCAGCCAGCATTTGACCAAACATTTGCAAGGCCTCCTTGCCATGCCCATTCTGCGCGCACGCAGTGATGATGGCATTCCAGGAGACCACATCCCACTGTGGCATCTCTTCAAACACTGGCCTTGCATCATCTAGGCTACCGCACTTGCCATACATATTGACAAGGGCTGTCCCTACCACCACATCTTTCTCCCATCCATTTCCAGCAACAGTAGCATGGATCACTCGACCCTCTTCTAGGGCTGCCGCACTGGCACATGCATCAACAACACAGATGAAGGTGATCATATTTCCACCCAAACCTTCTTCCCACATTTGACGAAACAGTTGCAGAGCCTCCTTACCATGCCCATTCTGGGCAAAAGCACTAATCATGGCACTCCAGGAGACCACATCCCGCTGTGGCAACTCTCCAAACACTGCCCTCGCATCATCCAAGCTCCCACCCTTGCCATACATATTAACAAGAGCTGTTCCCACGACAACATCCGACTCCCATCCTTTCTCGGCAACAGTAGCATGGAGCACTCGCCCCTCTTCTAGGGCTGCCACACTGGCACAGACATCGACAACACAAACGGAGGTGACCATGTCTGGTTCGCAGCCTTCGGTCTTCATCTGAGCAAACAGCTGCAGTAGCTCCTTGCTAAGTCCATTCGCAGCACAAGCTGTGATTATGGCATTCCAGGAGACCACATTCCGTTGTGGCATCTTGGCAAACACAGCCCTCGCATCATCTAAGCTTGTACACTTGCCATACATACAAACAAGGGCTGTCCCCACAGCAACATCCAACTCCCATCCGTTGCCAGCAACAGTAGCATGGATCGCTCGACCTTCTTCTAGGGCTTTCACACTCGCACAAGCATCCACAACACAGAGAAATGCAACCTTGTCTGGCTCAAAGCCTGCCACCAGCATTTGATTAAACAATTGCAGGGCCTCCTTGCCATGCCCATTCTCGGCACATACAGTGATCATGGCAGTCCAGGAAATCACATTCCTCTCTGGCATCTGTGTAAACACTTCCCTTGCATCATCTAGGCTCCTGCACTTACCATACATATTAACAAGAGCTGTGCCCACAACAATATCTGAATCACATCCATTGCCCACAACGATGGCGTGGATCACTCGCCCCTCTTCTATGGCTGCCACAGTGGTACACGCATCCACAACACCCAGTAAGGTGATCTTCTCTGAATTGAAGCCTTCTGCCTGCATTTGACTAAACAATTGCAGGGCCTCCTTCCCATGCCCATTCTGGGCGCACGCTCCGATTATGGCATTCCAGGAGACCACATTCCGCTCTGGCATCTCTGCAAACACTGTCCTCGCATCATCCAGGCTGCCGTTCTGGGCACACGCAGCCATCATAATAGTCCAAGAGTACAAATTCCGATCGTCCATTTTGTCAAACACAGCACGTGCGTACTCCAAGCTCCCACACTTGCTGTACATTTGGACGAGAAGGTTACTCAGAAATCTGTTGCCCGCATATCCACGCTTCCTTATGTGTTCATGCACGCATTTACCCTCGGACAGGGCCTTGGCATTGGTGCAACGCCTTAAAAGAGAGGCATAGGTAGCCACACACGTCTTTGGACCCAGCTCACCGAGGATTTCCTCATTCAAGCTTTCAAGACAGTAGTCTTCATTTTTGAGAAGGCCACAATGTAATGTCTGTGCACTACTGGTCTTACTGGTTCCTAGCTCGCTTACCCACTTAGGTGTCCGGCGACTGCTTAGCTCGGTGGTCGAATTGGGAACTGCCGACCATCCCAGGAACTTGCCCTCGTCAACACCAAATACTATTTTTGCGTCCCTAGCCTCAGGGCCCGGTCTCCAAGAGACATTCGAGCTTAGAGGCGTGGAACAGACTACTCTGTCTAGCTGCCTCCAGTCCAAGTATAGCGGCTCAATCGCAAGAGGCATGCCCGATGGCTCAATTGCAATTGCAAGAGGCATGCCCGATGCCAATGCTTAAGAAGAACTAGAAGCCATACGTTGCTCAAACTAGGAAGATTAATTGTTTCAAGAACACAAACAGGAGGAAGAAAGATTGACTGTACCAACCAGAAAGATGGTGGGAGACACATCTCGTCTCGTCGATGGCTCCTTGGTTGTGAAGCTCCCACATCCAGCATTTGCAGACATGACGCTGGCCGTCATCAGCCAAAATGCCCATGAAGCTATGGGGAATCGACTAGATTCCCGGGATGAAAATGGGGCGCGGGTACGATCGAGCCTGCGGATCTGCGATCGGAGCTGCATTTCCGGCTGTCGACAGATGGGGGGGGGGCCGGCTATGTGTCATGTGAGGATTGGTGGGTGCAGCATCGGAACACCTGTGCATGGAGTGGTCCCCGTTGTCTCGCGACGATTGGGTGGCCGACATATATCGATCTGCGCCATTAGAAAAAAAATGATTTAAGGGCTGCCATTCGCGAGTTATTTAATTGCAGCATTTGATTCAAGGGCTGATGTTCACGGATATGACCTGCAGTCTTTATTTACCCGGTCAAACCGAGTAGTGGTAATAGAGCCGGTCAAGATGTTTTGCATGGAAGGAAAAAGTTGCACTACTCCAAGGGTTGGGATGCAGCTCTTGACGGCTCCCCAGAATGCCCATGAATGCCCATAAAGGCTAAGTACCGATTTTGTACATACAATTGGGAACCATCCCTTGAGCTATTCCCGTCCGATCCAAAGATGAGGAAAATAGGCACCACATAATTCCTCATCCCAATGAGCATGATGTGTGGGCAATCTACGTGGAGTGTTGTGCTAGACAATTGACTATCCAAGTGGCTATTAGATGCCACGTTTCTACTCCCCTTCTGTAAAGAAAAGAGAGTGAAAAAGGTTTGATCCTTGACATATGAGCACGCATCTTTGTGCTTTTAGCTAGAGTCCAATCTGCTCTATCACTTGATATAGTCCTACCCATTTGGACAAAAACTCTTATGCCAAACCCTTTTGTCTTATAAGATAGTTGACCATAAGGAGATGTCCTTTCTCATATTGGATAAATTCATGACCTGTGATGAGCAACTGCATTTCACCTCCAAATTCCTAAAGTATCCTCCTAATAATGGGCCCAATGGCTTGCATCCCTATTTTTTATTTTGTTGGTTTCAATCAAGTTGGTTTTTGCAAGAAAAGGTGTCGAAAGGGCTAATTCACGTTGAACCTTACAAGATTGTTTTTTATGCAGGTAGAACATATGATATTGACACATCCCATTGTCAATGTTGAGGATCTATATACATTGTAAGCATTCGAATCTATTTAGGCATTTTGTGAGACCTTTGTGATATAGATGAGGGCATTGGCAAGGTGTGGCTTTAATTAATAGAAAACAATGCAATTATCTCTGACTTGAAGCTGCTTCCTAGATTTGATAGTATATGTCTGGGATGGCTACTCGCCATGTTGCATTATCAAATGCTCTATCAAGAAGTTAGCTACATTCTTTGCCATCATAGAAAATTGCATTTGGATCTTTTGAAGGCATATCATTTGAAAGATCTTCTTGTACCACAGTCTTATCTTCTTTATCTCAAATGAACCTTTTCTTGTTTTCATGAACTTCGGCATCCAATGATTTCCCCCTGAACCATACAAGAAGCTCTTTCTAAAGATATGACTTCAAAAGATTCAAATGGAGGATCTAAAGGTGAGAAATTTGAAACCGAGGAGCATAAACAGATTGAGTGTGGCACTCGCCATGTCCAATGCATTAATGACATGTATTCAAACTCATATATATGTGCTTCTTATCATCTTAATACCTATTAAACTCATACGTTTTGGCCCAAGCTCAAAATTTGAAGGTAAAAATTCAAATTGTTTATTATGTTCAAACCATCTAATTTGATCTTTCATATGTTATTGATACTTGAGGAGATGCACCCATTGAATTGATGATTAAGTGAGATTCGAAATTGTTTAAAAGATGATTTGCTTATAAATGCCAGATCTAATCCCTCAATGGCATGTGTCCAAATTCTCATCTATTGTGTTCCTCATCAAGCCATATATCTATAAAGCTACCACACAAGCGATATGTGGTAAGCAAAGGTGTAGAGAGCTGGATTCTAATGCAAATTTAGTTTCCATTTGTGATTCTGCTTCAATTATAGGCTTGCTTAATATCCTTGTAATTATGAAGATTCTAACCATGTTTAAGTGAAAATATTAATTATTCTCGAGTTGAATTGTGTTTCAAAAGGTGCTAACAACACCGTCACCCATTCTGCCATTATCGGTGGGGGAGGCGAATGCATTACACTGATCTGGGTGGAAGACACCCCACTGTGGAACAAACTCTCTATCCCACCTGCATGAGAAGGAGTAAGGGGAGCAAGAGAAGAGACTATTCCTTGTGTGATATGAGGCCCTTGACATTTTTGCTTCTTAGGTGCTCGACCAGATGAACCTTCAGCCTCATCCTGTAGCAGTCCTTCGGGCTCAAGAGTAAGAATCAATGCAGTATTCTGTCAAGGCGCAGTAGACTCAAGCTGTAAAGGGAATAAAATATCCAAAATCTGGCCAATCTCCAAGTTCACGGCTTGCTTCTTATCTATCGTCATTGCCACCCTCTGAGCCTCTACATGTATGTGCTCCTTCAACACACGTGCCCAAGGCACTTCTCATTGCTCAGCTACCGCGATCATCCCTCGAGACCTAGGAGTGATTGTGTAGGTCTTCGCTTGCAAACAAACCGACTCAAGGATCCAATGATACATGTCTCGAACTTGATAATCCTTGCATGAACTAAGCTTGTACTCTCCTTTAGAAGGATTTCCAAACTCAGCCATCATTGCCCCTGCTGAACAAGTTGGTTGCACAAACAAGCCGCCATCCATTGGTAAGTACAATCGCTGATAAATCAACTGAATGGTCAGCTCTTGATGCTCACCCAAAAACTCCACAACTGATCCCATCACCAGTTGCTGGGCAAAGTGCTAACGTTGTTGGATGAATGTTCACCCTCTGCCAATCGATGCTGCTGAAGCTCCAAATTCGCAAACATTGAAGATGTGGATTGATGGATTGAGAATCAATGTAAACCAACAAAATGAAGGGGTGAAACTATGCGTGTGCCATCACCATAGCGATGCGAAGCATAAGAAAGCAAAGAGCGCTGAAAGGCCGAAAGCTGAAGGAGACCAAGAGAACTGAGAGCGCGACGAGGAATACTAAGCACACAATTGGTACATGCAAACAAATGACCAAGGATTGCAATCTAGATTGCCAATACCCTACCTTGATGATAGGTTGTTGCATGGCAGCTGGTATAGGACCTCGTAGAACGCTGCTGTCATCATGCATATTACCCTTGTGCCACATGTCCTCATGTGATTGCTCCGCCACCTCCACCTCAACCCAGGAAAGCTATGCCTCATTAGATATCAGAAAGGGGCACTGAAGACTATCATCATGATGATATGGATGCAACTGAAAACCATTAACTGGATGTGGAAGTACGTGCCCTTGCAAGTCCGCAAGATAGAATGATGTAGACCCATAGTCATGAAATATCCAGAATGGAACAGACCATTGCAACTTTAGCTTTCTTGGCATCTGCCCTAGCCAAGTGTTGAACAGCAGAACCAATTGCCCGCGCTTGAACGATTTTTCCTTCGAAGCCAAATCCACCCTCCGCTTCTGCCTTGCTTGAACCTCTAGAGTCAGATAGTAGCTCTCTAGTTGCATATCATCCAATTGATCAAGAACATCCAACCGGAACACCATGGACTCCTACGAAAGAAGCTTGTCCTCCACTGCAATCTGCAAACTAGGAACTATATGCTTGATCGGCATAATTGCTTCTATCCCAAATGCCAACTTGAAAGGAGTCAACCCAATTGCCACCTTAAAAGATGTGCGGTAAGCCCATAATGTTGCCATCAACTTATCATCCCAATCCGTGCGGTGCTCATTCACTAACAGTGGAATAATCTGCTTAAATGTATGATTTGTCGATTCAACTAACCCATTAGCTTGCTGATAATAGGGAGAAAACTTCATGTGAATCACCATATAGAAAGAATTCATCAGCTTAATGACTTTGTTGACAAAGTGGGTACCCTTGTCATCACTGACGATTTCAATTGGGCAACTAAATCGAGTGAACACATCTCGGTATAGGCATCTTGCAACCGAATTTGCAGTATTATCCTGTAAAGCCCAGGCTTCCACCCATTTGGTACAGTAATCGGTTGCTACCAGCATGTAACAATTCCATGTGTAGGCAGGCAGCCGCTGGCTTGAATGGAGCCATGAAGTCCAGACCCCACTTCTAAAATGGCTCTAGTAGTAAGATGGGGTTGAGTGGCATTCGATCACGATCTGTGGGTTGGCCCAAACGCTGGCAAAGGTTGCAACTCTTTGCAAACCACCTAGCATCCTTCTGCATGGCTGGCCACCATAAGCCTGCTAGTAGAGTTCTCTTTGTGGTTATTTCCCCCGCAAAATGACCACCCGAAACCTTGCAATGGCCTTCCATCATCATTGCCTCCTGCTCATGAGGCTGAACACACAGCAACAAGGCCTTCATTAGATGCCATCGATATAGCTAGCCTAATACTACTTCAAAAGATCGGCTCCGCAGTGCCAATCGCTTCCTTTGGTCTCTATTCATTACTTGGACATTATGCCAGTAGTCAAGAACAAGAGCATCTCATCACACCATGACCACAGGCCTTTCGAAACCACTTTGGACTCCACCTCAATCGGATCTGCCCTGAAAATAGCCGCTAGCTCCACATCAGGAAATTCATCTTCCACTCCCATTGGCAGCTACCTAGACTCCAAGCAAGATAAGTAACCTCCTACCGCATGGTGCGAGCCCGGCCAATGAATAAAATCAAAGTCATATTCCTGTAGTAACAACACCCAACGTGCCAATCGACCTGTAATACTTTGCTATTTTACTAAGTACAACAATGCGGAATGATCAACACGGAACACGAACGGTCCATCCAACAAGTAATGCCAGAATTTTTTGACTGAACTAATTATGCCTAGTCCTCTTTCCATGACAAAGTAGTTCTTTTCAGTAGTCAAGAGCTGTTGGCTTGCATAGTAGACTGGGCGATACCATTTGTCCGCATCTTCTTGCATCAAGACACTACCAATAGCCCTATCCGAAGCATCAACAAATACATGAAAATTCTTCTCCCAATTGCGAGACATCAGCACTAGTGCTCTTGAAAGTTGGATTTTAAGATGGATAAAAAATTCCTATCTATCTAGACCAAACCATATACTAGCTCAAGGAAGAGGGTGACATTAGCACACCAATCATCACCTAATAGATGGAGGCACATGAGAATCAACAAGGTGTCACCATCGTGAAGTTAAGCCTTGTATTTAAAAAATAATATATATATTGCAAGGAAATTGATCCAAGGGAGTACAAAGGACTTGTATGAAGAAGCTGTATTGTGCTACCTTAAGAAGGCTTTTCCTTTGTCCTACTTTGATATAAAGATGATGCATTAACTAATTCATCTCGATCAAGCATACAAACTTATGCTACCCAATATGACATCATTGGATGTATCCATTTGAGATGTATATGAAAAATCCAAAAGCTTAATATGTAAATAATTTGAGGGGAGTACATAATTGAGAAATGCAATGGAAGAAGCACGGCAAAGTTTGGAGTGTGAGAACTTAGTCAGGAAGCTATTAGATGTTTATCAATGGTTCACATTTGTCCTACTCACCACCTCTTTTTGAGATCTTTCATTTCTCACATTTGGATTTACTTACTCCCCAATCATCCTGGGAGTGTTTTCTTGGGACAGAAACCATTTAAGGTAGGATTCACAAATCTACAGACGTTTGCTAAAATAGCCACATGTTAGTTTTCAATTGGCCATCCAAGAGCCAAAAGTTATTCATAAGGAAATAAACTTTGTCATACTGGGTAGCATAAGATTGTATGCTTGATCGAGATTCATGTAGGGGTGGGAGATTGGAGAATTTGAATCCACACGCTCCTCTCCATCGATCAGAGACACATGCTAGTTGGCAGCAAGGCCACATCAACATATGGGCCACATAGGCGAAGTAGGATAGAGGAGATGCTAGGTGATTTTAAGGCACAGTAAGCACACAGTCAGTTGCTACATAGCAAATTTTAAGGCCTTGCGACATGTGGCATGACGGCTAACGGTTGTTGGCTACTACTGACAGCTCGAATTTGGAAGTTGGGAAAGACAACGAGGGAGGTTCAGAGAGGTTTGGAAAGAAGGAGGTGGTTTGGATGCCCATGCATCCCATTGGAGGGAGGTTTGGTGCCATGTGTCACATTGGAGGTGTCTGGGAGGAGCTACGCAGACTGATGTGGCACACCAAACAGTGGCACACTGGAGAAAAACTAGACTGACAGTGGCAGACAAAGGCAATTGGTAGCGCACACCCCAAAAGTGAGATGGTGACGTGGCCTATCAAAAGCGAGATGGTGACATGACCTATCAACATTAGACTACTGTGGAGCAAGCAGTGCCACATGGTGTGATGGTGATGTGGCATGTCAGCATCAGACTACTGTGGAGCAACCGGTGCCACATGGTGCGAAACTCAAATGGTCACATTGGCTGGCCACACGGCTCATCTCCCACATCTCCACTAGCGAAGATTGTGCATGGGACTATGAGTTGGGCAGACTGCGGGGTGCTCGACAAATCAGCGCACGTGGCGACGAAGGACACATGGACATGTAGAGAGAGAAAGATAGAACTAGAAGAGAGAGAGAGAGAGAGAGAGAGAGAGAGAGAGGGGGGGGAGGGTGGAGAGAGAGAGAGAGAGAGGGGAGAGAGAGAGAGAGAGGGGGAGAGAGAGAGAGAGAGAGAGAGAGAGAGAGAGAGAGAGAGAGAGAGAGAGAGAGAGAGAGATTATAAACTACTTACACACACACAAACACATATATTGAAAATTAATATATACATATTTAATTCTATTTATATTTACATTAATATCTTTATATATTTATATTTACATATATATATATATCACCAAAATATAGATGTATATATCTAAATAAATAAAAACACACACACATACACACACATGCATGCATGCACACACGCACGCACACACACACACACACAAAAACTAAAATATAGATGTATATATCTAAACAAATATCTTTAAATATATCTATATTTGAACAAATTTGTATTTATCTCATTATATAAATATATATATAAACATATGTGTGTATATATATATATATAAAGATATAAATAGAAATAGAAATAAAAATAAATACATTAAATAAATAAATAAATACATATAAAATATAGTTTCTAATTTCTCTCCCTCCCTCCTCCACATGCCCCCCCCCCCTCTCTCTCTCTCTCTCTCAACTCTCTATATATATTTGTGCATATAAATAATTATAAAAATATAAATAGTATATTTATATATAGTATGCACAAATATATATAGAGTTGAGCGAGAGAGAGGGAGAGAGAGAGAGAGAGAGAGAGCACTAATGGTGAAATTGTTTCACTAAGCCTAATAGCATGAATGCACTGAGAATTTGCAATAGACACAAATGTAAAAACGTGTATTATATTCTGATAAAGAGTTCCTCAACCCTATGGGGCTTGTTGGCCTATTACAATAATGAAAGTTTGACTCTGCTAATAACGACCCTAGCAGCTACGCTATCAATCTAGACTAGTCATGGCTCTAGAGCATGTGAACAACAAAGAGAAGAGACTAATCTCTTTCATGCTATATATACTCATTAGATTAGAGAAGTTGGTTGCCGCCACCGAACTCATGACCCTCTAGAAGGTGCTCTCATTGCTGTCAACCAAGAGATGCCCAAGTGTCTTCCATGTATTGGCTGGAGCTTCAGGCACATGCATGGTCCAATAATCTTCAAGGGCAACCTAGTGACCATGCGACTAGCCAGCCGACTCCACAAGAACCATGCACATCAAACAAATAGTTGGACCCCTTGAGAGGACTCCCCAACATATCCTCTTGAATCTGAACAGGGAAACAAAACATGTACAGATGATGACATCATAGTTGACAATCCTTGTAAACCTTGTGACATCGTAGTCACAATTGCGATGCTAGAACAACCATCATTCACGTAACTACTAGTAGCACTACTGAGCATCGTAGTCACAACCTCCTTTAAGTATCAAGGCTATTCAAAATCAGAATGCCAAGTCCTGATCAGGCAGGTCATTAGAGATCAACCCTGCCATGTGCTCTGGTGGAGTCGAACCTTCAGCAACACAAACCTTTGTCTTCTCTTTCTTCTCAACCATATCCTTCTATTTTTTCATACAAAACCTTTTGATGTGGCCTGACTTACCACAATAATAACACGAGCGTGTTTACAT
The DNA here is from genome assembly GCF_047967505.1 of Dipteris shenzhenensis. Lineage (NCBI taxonomy): Eukaryota > Viridiplantae > Streptophyta > Polypodiopsida > Gleicheniales > Dipteridaceae > Dipteris > Dipteris shenzhenensis. The sequence continues at coordinate 6,276,962 of NC_141596.1, read as the reverse complement.
CTATCGTTTTTCTTTTGCAACATAGGCATTGTCTCTAGTAAAAAGATCTTCTTCATGCTTATCCTCACTTAGCAACAACCCTACACAATCAATAATATCCGCCTCATCATCTAATCATAGAATTCAAGCAATTTCATTGTATCGAGAGGGCAAGATCTTCAGTAGTATTTCTTTTTCATCATCTTCTTCAACTTTGGACCCAATCTCATTAAGCTACTTCAATATTGCTTGCATATGATTCAAAAATGTTGCTAGATCTTCATTATCGCTCATGCGCAAATCGTAGAGTTGTTGCTTTAGGTTGGCCTTAGAATGATGCATCTTGACTCCAAATAAGGCTTCAAGAATTTCCTAGTTTGCTACTGCAT